>NC_087204.1:86748996-86763996 GCF_015104395.2 Macrobrachium nipponense
ACAGGGCTGCAATATGACATGTTTAATGGTCGGTGGGTGGATGCTCAACATACCACTTTTCAGCCCTCTAGCTATTTTTTAAGATCTGAAGTCGGACAGGAAAAGTACGGACTGAAAAACAAATAGCAATGTTAATCAATTTCTTTTACAGAAAACTGAAAGTGTGTTTGGAAACAGGGCAGTAACTATTATTCCTAAAAGTACGGCAAATGAATGGATGAATGGCTCTGGTAAACTCAATCCTATTAGTGAAGGTACAACTTGTGCCGATAAGCTTGTCCCTCTGTCACACCTCCAGCTCCCTTCACCAACACCAGAGCTCCCTCTCTGAACAACCCCTCCCCCCCTTATTTTCCTCTTTGGTATCTAAGGCAATTATAATGTTCTCCATAAAATTAGAAAAGGTCAGAGGTGAAACTGTAACAGAACGAGAAACCATTTTGCGTTCAATTTTCTCAGGAAATGGAGAGAGGGCATTGAAAGCACCAGTTCTGAGAAACGTAATTACCAGCAAAGCCCAATGCAAATACCCTTTAATCATATAAGACAAAATTTCTCTTTCACTTTCACTTTCAGCCTTTTTACTAGTAATCCCCTCCTCTTAATTAATATTTCTCAGTTTTATTTCCAGAATATTTTGTTACCATCATTTGATTTTAATCATTGCTTCATTTTCTACTTCTCAGATTTTTCAAATGCTTTGTTTTCCTTCGTGGTCAAAAACCACAATCTATTACAAGAACAACTTTGGTAACCTGTAATTTTAATATCAATTCTAACATAGTTCAATTTAGAGTATTATTAGCTAATGAAAACCAGTTTACATTCTGGTTGTACTTTGATGTTTACTTTTGTAGAAATATGCCTTGAAGGTATTTAACTTACGTTATCGCGTTAACTTTCATGTTATCCATAAGAGTAAGAGTCTGGTGATGAAGACTTGTCCACCACCTCGCAGAATTTCTGCTCTTGACCTCAATTCCTTTCCGAGTTCTGGGTGAATTTATCCTGACCTTCTAATGGCACAGATATAGTTTTATCATTGTTTTCTCCTCTCCTTTCAACCAGTTCGCAGGGAAGGTCACAGTTTTCGATGAAGTGTCCTCACCGTTTTGAAATTAATGGCTTAAAAAAATAAAAAAATTAATAAAAACGGACCTGTGAGCACTTTTAAAGACATACTAGATTAATGTGTCAACAGCACTTAATTTTCTGCGTGTCAATATCTACCGTTAAGCTCACTGATTTCCCTATGAAATTTCATCCAAATTAGCAAATAAAATGCTGAAGACTTATTTTTCTTAGTACGACGTAAACAACATTTATTTTTTTTTTTTTAATCATGGATCGTTCTAAAGACTCGTTTTCTAAATGCAAAATGTTCTCTCTGAAACTGAAACACAGTTCTCAAATAGGCGACTTTATTTACAGCGAATTCATTTTGCCGCCTGTCTCTGAGTGTGAGGTTTATGAAACTGAACTTCTCTCCGTGAAAGGGCACAGTCAGTTCTAACAAATGGAACCATTTTGCTGGACATGAAGGCGACTCTTATATCACTCACGCAAACTACTTCATTCTGACACAAAGCCTTGGAAAGACTGTGTCAGATTGAGCGACCTACAGGGTCCATCAAGTTTTGATCTTATGAAGCACCCGTTGGTTGCAGTGATTTTAATACATTTCATACGTACACCTACTTACCCATCCAGCAACACAACAGCGCGCGCACAAACACACTTCTCAATCACAAGTATACATATGCATACATGTCTAATGTCTTATCGCTTGGCGATAGACTTTTTGTTCTTCCCTTACGGCTGTTATCCGTAAGTAATGTTTGGTTCCTCTCATCTCCTTGGTATCTTAGTAGAGAGGTTCTTTCTTGTCTAGAGGAGATGATTCAAACAGGCTAGTTGAACAAGTTAACAACTTTATTCTGTAACTCCATACTAGGAGATGCAGCTCGGTCGGACGACCGATATGTTTGATAGTTGGCGTGGAACTGCCATTCTAAAGCATCGCGTCGATAGCGGAACATAGCTATCTCAGCAATTCATTAAAAACACATACGTAGTTCGCCGGCTCGGAAGTTACAAGTTTCCGGCGTAGGTCAACAGGTCAACCGCTTCCCATGGAAGTTGTTGTGCAAAGTTATCATAACATAAAAATGTTGACAAAGCTTTGAGCTAGATCATGGCTACTGCAGACAACGCATAGCGTAATCTAAGGTCTGCTTTGGTCACGTGACCAAACCCTCCTAATGCCATGACCCCAGGTCACTGGTTTATATATAATGTAATTCTTACATTAGGCTCGGTCTGCTACCTATTCAAGCCTTGAATAACAAAAAAAAAATTACTTTTTAAACATTGTTCATAGGAGCGTGCTCGTAACATACTAAGTGATTAAATGCATAAAAAGGTTCTGTTACATACCCTTGTTGACATATTCATAAACAAAGATAAATGCATGGAAAATATAGATCCATGTTTGGTAATAATAATGATTATGTACCCCAAACCCCAAAAATAATAAAATTGGTAAAAATCAAAACAGTATTAACATGATTAATATGATAACATGTAACCTGATTAAGAATAATGGTTACTAAATAATGATTATAGCATGATCATGGATAATTGTTAAAGAGTACTTGTCACTCTTTATAATAGATAAATATAATTGTATAATAGTATAACAATGTAATTCTGCAGAAATTCAATATATAGGGCTGATATTTTATTAGGTGCCCGAAAAAATACCTTTAGGAATATATTGTATAATATTGGGCTATAATGATTTATTAGGCGCCCTGAAGATACTTTAACTGTTCAAATGCAAAGGGCGTGAGTCTTTCTTGTCCTACATTTTTGCCAGCATACGGACCGCTTTTCACACACAACACAATTCCAGACAATTCCCTAGGCACGAACTGAAGTGGCCAGGTTCAGGCGGCCCTAAACGCAAACGACTTGAGTTTAACGGGTACGTCATCCAGACGGGCCAGTACGTTCCCTTGGAGATCCTTCTGTTTACGCCTCAGCCTACGCCAAGCAAAGATGTTGACGGCGATAACCAATATGGCCGTCACGCTGAACACGGCTAGCAGAATGTAGTAGCGAAGATGTTCTCCACCTGCATAAGTCGATGACGCGTGGGTCATCTCAGCCAGTTGCGTCAGACGATGAGCTACTCGCGCGTTGTATGGGAGAGGTAGTGATGGGATGATTGTGGTACGTGTAGTTCGCGAAATACGCCTTCTCACGTATTATCGTGTTGACCCCTCTAACGGTATAGTTTGTAGATGTCCCCGTACAACCATCGGCTGCTACGAAGATAGGGGCATGGGCGGTGGATGTGTCCGGACACACGACGTCGAATCCGGCCTTATCATAACGGATCCAGGAACCATTATTCATCCTGTAATTGAATTTATTACCGTAAAAGGGATAAAGTTTCCCAGACAACCTTCGCTTGTATGAGAGAGAGAGCCGTTTAGCACTATGTCTAACTCACATGAATCCGTTGATATAGGATAGAATTCAAAAGAGTCAGCTGTACAAATTTTATTATTCATGGCTTCTGAACAGTGAGTGAGTTTATCTAAGTCTTTAATGACTGTAAATGATTTCTTATCAGAAGAAATCAGTACATGCCCCGTTAAATTGGATATTACTGGATTGAGTTATTTCCGTCATAAAAGTAGGAAACGGTGCTATTTTGTATGATTGCCAAGCATCGGAAGAATCAAAAGGAATTGTGATCATAATTCTATAATTTCAACGCTGACTGATATTAGGCTATAATAGAATTCTACTTTATGGGCATCTAATAAAGGAATATACCCTAGCTTCTCCGTCCGTTTTCCAAAGTTAACGTCAGATCTTTAATAGGCATGAGGTGAGGAGATAACACACCCTTTGTTGCTAACGTAATTGGCTTCTACGTAATCTTTTGACTTTTCAATAAAATGTGATATTTTCACACGGATATGATCTATTTTCGAACTATAGTAAGCTAAAGTAGCCAGCAAATGTTGAACTTCCATGACCTGATCGATATTATTTGAATGTTCATTAACGATATTCATTATTTTTCGATTGATCGAAGATAACTGGCTGCGAAGTTCTGATAAGGCCCAGTTCCGTTTTGTGTTGCAAAAACTCAATTCTTTTATTTTGATTATTTATCTTGAGGCGATTTGAGATTCCTAAGCCTAGATTCGCAACTGATCCTAAGATGTTTAGTCCAGCTAGAATAGCGGGTTTGCGGCGTTCAAGAGTATTGTGCCGCACAGACACATCAGCAGGTCACGAGCGAGTTCTTCTGCCTCGGCGGTTTTATTTTGTATGTCATAAGACAACATTTCTGCGACGCTTGTTGTTTGAGCTAATGAAATCTCTGAGTTAGCATGAAAATTATTCGTTCATGCATTTCCTTAAGTGAAATACCAAAACCTCATCAGGTCATTCTTAAGTTAAGGACGTCATCTTCAGGTAAGAAAATAGCATGCATATCTACTTCGATAACAATATTACTTGACACGATGAATACATCATCGATTCTCTCGATAATCGAGCCATGATTAAATTCTATGTCTTTATCCTAGCGCTCTTTCCATACAACAAAGATGTCTGAATACACAATATCACTCCTAACAATAACAGATTCATTTTTGAAAACCTGCAATGAAGGTAAAACAGATGTATAACTCGCGTAAAAAGAATAGGGTTTTACATACAATATGATTAATAGATATATATATATATAAATTATTATACAAGTTTCATAAATACAAACCATTTTTTCCCTCACTCCATCTACCTTTCTTTAGATTCTGATATGTGCCAATGGGACTATTCTCACATCAGTGGGTTTGGATACATTTTGAACCCTAACTCTATTGGCCGTTAAATTTTCTAAAATGTTAAACGGGCCTTCAAACTTAGGTGTCAGTTTATAATTTAAACCTTTACGCACGTATACTTGTATGTATACCTGATCGCCCACGGCATATGTTCTAGTGGCTTAGCTATTTTATCATGATTTTTTTTCATTATTATCTGTGCTTCTTCTAAATTCTTACGAATTAGATTATATCGACTTATGCTTGCATCCATAACATCCTTTAGAGGATTTGATAAATTAGTTGTAGGCTTTAAGATGTGAAAAGGCGTTCGGGCCGGGATACCGTACAGTGCCTCGTGCGGTGTCATTTTAATAGACACGTGATACGAGTGATTAAGTGTGCTTAGTACCGCAGGTATGGCAATGTCCCAGTTGGGATCTGCCCCCCCTAGGTTGACCCACTTTAAACTGTTTTAAAACCCTTACGATTTGCCCTTTCCACTAGCCCATTAGACTCTGGGTGATAGATCATGGTATTGATTTTCTTTATACAAAGGAATTCGCACAAGGAGTTAAGGAAATGATTATTGAACTCCCGCCCGAGTCTGAGATAATGATGTGTGGAATTCCATGTTTACAAATGTAGCACTCGTAAAACTTCCTAGCGCACTCAACCGCGGTTTTTGTTTTAAGCGCTATAAGTTCTGTATATCGAGTCAAAGCGTCTATAATTACTAGGAGGTGCTTATTTCCTCTGTCTGACTCGTAAAATCCTGTTAATAAATCTAAATGTACTCTTTCAAAGGGTTGATTTGGCACGGGGTAAGCCCCTAGGCTGACAGGTGTCTTCGTGTGCCCTTTGTATTCTTGACAAGTGCGACAATTTGCTATGTGCTTTTTTATATCTCTAAGCATCGTATGCCAATAAAATAAGGATTTGGCTTTTCTGTGACATCAAGGTATAACCCGGTGTCCGTGCAGTGGATTTTCATGCAACCACTTTAAGACAGTGGGTATGAGTGAGATAGGCACCACCACCTGGTTGTTATTCAACTGCGGTGTGTTGCGGGTTTTCCTCGTCACGGATCTACACAGGATATTTTCCTGTAGGATATAAATTCTGCTGCTTATACTTTATTGGTATTCTTTTTCCTTCGGGGATTTCCGTTTAACGCAATGATGATTTTTTCTATTTGCGGATCTTTCTTTGTTCCGCTGTAATAGTTCAGCACTCCAGCCCAGATCTTCCTGTTCGGATATAGTTTTAACAAACGGGCATGGAGGTTGAGATATCTATTAATTCAGCTAATGGCTCGGTACAAGATGAAGAGGGGTTGCGTGATAATGCGTCAGCAATGATATTTGCTTTCCCAGGTAAATACCCGATCCTCGCGCCAAAGTCCTGAATGATCATGTGCCACCGAGTTCGCTTGGGGCTGTGACTAAAGCCTTTAAAGAAGTCGGTTAGGGGCTTATGATCAGTGAGAACCTTGACGGGATAACCGTAGATTATGAATTTAAAGTGCACGAGTGAATTAACAATAGCGAGCCCTTCCTTGTCTATTACTCTGCATATTTACTTTCGGAAGGTCTCAGTTTACGTGAATAAAAAGCTATAGGGAAAAACTGTCTATCATATTGTTGAAGCAATACCCCACCTACTCCTAGGTCTGAGGCGTCTGTTGCTATGAAAAAATTCCTTATTGAAGTCAGGAAATTTCAAGATAGGAGAACTACACAGTTCATCTTTCAATTTATCGAACGCCTGTTGATGAATTTTCAGACATACGAAATCTACGCCCTTTTGTTTTTTATAAGATCGGTTAGGGGAGCGGCTATGATTGAGTAGTTGCGGATGAAGCGGCGATAGTAACCGCTGCATCCTAAAAATTGCTGTATTCCCTTGACGTTAGTAGGTATCGGAAAGTTACGGATAGCCGACACCTTATCGTGGACGACTTTAAGACCTTCACTAGAAACCGTGAAACCTAGATAGACTAGTTCTGTTTTAAAAAAATTCACACTTGCTTATCTTTACCCTTAAATTATGCTGCCTTAACCTTTGTAACACTAACTCCAATTTACGTAAATGCTCTTCTAATGTGTTGGAAAAGATTACTAAGTCATCCATGTAGGCATGTAGGATATCTCCCAACAAGTCTCCAAACACGACGTTTATCATACGAGTAAAAGTGATAGGAGCACAACGTAAACCAAAAGGCATACGCAAAAATTCATAATGTCCCCTGGCTGTGCTGAAGGCAGTGTATGGGATACTTTCTTGTTCCATCGGAATCTGATGAAATCCTTTTAGTAAGTCTAGGCTTGTGAAATATTTATTCTGGCCTAGTAAAGATAGGATATCATCGGTACATGGTACTGGGGAATCTGTCAGGGATTGTTTCTTCGTTTAAACGACGAAAATCTACGCATATCCGCCAAGTTCGATCTTTTTTCGGTAATACTATTAACGGAAAATTATAAGGGCTGTTTGATTTCCTAATAAACTCCTTCCTTTAACATTTACCTACTTCCTCTGTTATCTCATTCTGAAATTTCATAGGAAGTCTGTACGAAGGTAAATATTGATTACTTTCTGTTTGTCCTTGAGCCTGATTTGATGCTCTATGACATCCGTTTTTCCTAAGGTTCCATCCGTAGTGGAAAAACATCATGATATTTAGTTAACAGATTCAAAAATTTCTGCTGAATTTCTTCTTCTTGAATATCTTTATTGATTTTTGTTCTTTTATAGATTGCAAAAGGGTTTCATCCGCGACTGATTGAGCTTGATTTATCTCAGCTACGGTAAGAATGCGATGTTTATAAACTTCGGCATCCAAGATATGTTGATTTTTGTGGATTACTAAAGTGGTACTTCAAATGATTACAGACTTCGATATTACATTGCTGTTGTGAGCCGACTGTATAAACGGCTTGTGTGACGGATAATCCTGTGTGTTTTCAGAGTTTCGGAAAGGATTAATGTTTCAGATCCTGGCAAGGTTCTTTTTACACGCACTAATATATTTGAAGTTACGTAGGTCGAGAGTTTGCGTGCAAGCTGATATTACGGGTGAGCGAGAGTTCTGTTGGGTTGCCTGTATTATTTCTTGGTTCATGAGACAGGTGATTGGTTCTGTAATGTAAGTGACAACTCTGTCTGTCTCTTTATTATCTAAAACTGATTTTAGGGTATTAGAAGACCTATAGAATTTCCCTTTGATATACACGCCGTGTTTTGCAGGTGCTAAGATAATATTTTGAGTGCCATAGACGGGTATCCGATAATTACTGCGGGATACATATTAATGTTTTGTACAACGACAAAGGTATCAGCAAACGTGCGCTTACGACCTTGTACTGTACATGAGTTACGCCCACAACATTTAATTCATTATTCCCAATGCCTGAGAGCCTTATTCCGGACTTTTCTATAGGGAAATTTGAAAAGAGTAAATGATGAGTCCTTAAATCCATATTACGTGGACTACCAGAATCAAAGAACAAAGTGAATGACTTATGGTCCAAATTTACTGCATGTAAGGTTGGTCGCAACTCGTTTTGACTAATAATTGCATGAATTTGTTGCAAATCTACGGGAACTGCACAGATTGTTTTGATACGGCCGTGTGTTTCGTAGGAAAATCAATTGTCTCACAATGATCTGATAAATGATTAAACTGATTATTTGATACAAAAGATGTTGATATTGATGACCCAACATCGCCCTCTCCCCCCTTGGAGGTGAACTACGTGGTATTTGTTTTGTTTATCACACCCTGAAAATTCGCTTGCCCTTGCGAGTTCTGGCTAGACGGCCCAGGAACAGAGGTACCTGAAGCACGATTTGTTTGTTTCTGTGTTGTGCAGAATTTCCGTTTGGTTGTTTCTTCTTATAGTACTGAGGACCCTTCTGTTTATTTGCACTAGCAACTGGTTGCGTGGTTTGTAGCGGTTTTTTGTTGGCTGTTGATTCCTCGGAGTAGCAACGGTTATATGAATGAGTTGAACTATTGTGTATTGAACAAAAAACGCGTCCGACAGTCTGAAATCATGTGACCTGGTCGTTTACAGTTATAACAAACCATCCCTGCAACTTGATTATTATTATGTACCACATTTACTTGTTGTGGCTTGTTCTCATTTTTTGCAAAAACTTGAATGAGCGAAGGATCTAGGTCGGTACATTTAGACTGTGTTTTTGATTTGTTTATACACATCTAATTCCGTACTGTCGGGCTGCAATTTTTTATCAAAACACCGTACTAAACGCTTCAGGCAACATTACAGTGATAGACGTAAGGTAGATCAAACGGATAAAATCTTTCACTTTGATTTTAGCACCCGCAACCCACCCGGAGTTACTTAAACTATCCTGATATTCATTTAGCCGGTCGGCAATTAGCGCGCCCGCTCGACAACATTGAGCTGAGTCATGGAGGCTTGGTTAAGGATATTTCTCAATGCCAATACTACATCTAAAGCCTCTTCACCCCCATACACGGCACGTATCTAATTTTGAACTCGTCCCATGTAAGCGCTTCTTGGAAAGAAACCCCCCTTAGGATACGCACTTTGCGGTCGCCTTTCGCAAAAGTCAACGAAGCTCTTGGCCTCCTGTAATTGTACTGCTGGGTCTGTGATGCTTTTTGCATTTAAATGAGCGTCTACAGATGAGATCCATGCCTCAACATTTTGAGGCAGGAACCCATTGACCCGACCTTGAAAAGGGACTATCGCTGACCTCCGCGCTAACGAGAGTCACCACGTTGGGGTTGCCAGCCGGAGTGGTTTGCCATTTCGGCTTTTCACTTTTTTCTTGATCACTTCTATTCCTTGCAATCCTATCAAAATATCTATAAGAGTACACTCGACCACTACGTAAACGCATAAGCAATGTACTGTATAAGTGTGTTATAATAATAGGAAAATCCCCCAAAAGATACAAAAATACAGATAATATGATAAAATATTATACGGAGAATTCCTGCAAGAAATGGTTAATGACAACTAGAAAAGAAAAAAAATTAATCTGCGGGCGAGAACCTCGTAGTTGAAGATAGGTTCTGTAATGAAGGAAGATTAATATGGCGAACAACTCACCCCCAGAATACTGGACGATCGACTCTTGATGAACAACACTTCACTGAGGAAAAAGACCTGAATAGATAAAAAACAAAAATGGTACTTAGCTCCAGATTATATTGCGAAGGATTGTTGACATGGGATGACGTCACAGTTCCTGTCCACGTCTCGCGTCGGAAGTCGTGATGACGTCACGGTCTTCTCTCGGTGCACGATGCGCTGGGAAGGCCAAGCTTGATGACGTCACAGCCTCCGTCCTTGCACTACTGCGTATAGCTGTCCACTCTGCGTCCTTGCTCGTGAACGGGTGATGTTCCCTGTGTTTGTTTTCTTCTTTCCGTTGATGTTCAATGCTGCTCTCGTCCGGTGTAGATTCTCGAAGATAAGTGACAACAGTTGCTCAAACGTCAGTGTTAAATGCTTGTATTCCTCTCGATGAAGGACTAGTTGCGTCTTCATAAACTGTTGCGTTGATTGAAGATCCCGTTTCCTCTGTTTCGTTTGATGTTGAAGGTGGAAGTTAGTTCTTGTAGACCTTCGGTCGGCTGATATGGGTCTTGTTAATTATGTTCTTCGTTTATTCGCTTGCCACCACTTCTAATGTCTTATCGCTTGGCGATAGACTTTTTGTTCTTCCCTTACGGCTGTTATCCGTAAGTAATGTTTGGTTCCTCTCATCTCCCTTGGATATCTTAGTAGAGAGGTTTCTTTCTTGTCTAGAGGAGATGATTCAAACAGGCTAGTTGAACAAGTTAACAACTTTATTCTGTAACTCCATACTAGGAGATGCAGCTCGGTCGGTACGACCGATATGTTTGATAGTGGCGTGGAACTGCCATTCTAAAGCATCGCGTCGATAGCGGAACATTAGCTATCTCAGCAATTCATATAAAAACACATACGTAGTTCGCCGGCTCGGAAGTTACAAGTTTCCGGCGTAGGTCAACAGGTCAACCGCTTCCCATGGAAGTTGTTGTGCAAAGTTATCATAACATAAAAATGTTGACAAAGCTTTGAGCTAGATCAGGCTACTGCAGACAACGCATAGCGTAATCTAAGGTTCTGCTTTGGTCACGTAGAACCCTCCTAATGCATGACCCCAGGTCACTGGTTTATATATAATGTAATTCTTACACATGTAAGCTCTCTCTCTCTCTCTCTCTCTCTCTCTCATCCTCTCTCTCTCTCTCTCTCTCCTCAATTATATATATATATATATATATATATATATATATATCTATATATATATATATATATATATATATATATATATATAGAGTATGTATGTGTGTGTTTTTGTGTGTATAGAAGAGAGAAGAGAGGGAATGGAATAAGCTTGAAGATTTTTGTTAAAGTTTCTGCTGACGATGAATATTAATTAGGAAAGAAGTTTGAAGAACTAAGAAGCACGAGTAGTAGGTATTCCTACTGATCAGTCGTGGTAAGATGCTGAAAAAAGATGGCCTGTGTTTTAACTCTGATGTAAATGAGGTATAAAAAATCCAAGGAAGCGTGAGACAAATAAATATTCCTCAGCAACAAAAAACCTCATTTTCCGGTGAACCAGAGGTTGGCTGTAAGTATTGTGGGAGTAGGGGAAGGTACATGATTGGATTTTGATTAAGGAATGTGTTGACCTCATCTGAATATAATTCATTCTGTCAAGTAATCATTTCAAGTTTTAACTTATTATAAAGTAAGACATTGCTCATTATTTACTGTTTACTGGATTGATAAAACCCTCCATCAACTTCGCTGTACCTTGGAAAAGATGTGGGCCTGAATTTTGTCGCACCTTCTCCCCATCGTCGAACTGTTTGCCATGGTTGCTCTTCGCTTCGATTTTGCTCTTCTTTTCGTGCTTCGAGTTAGACTTCGAGGCTACAATATTGATCGAAAAAACCACGAGACGACATCGGAAAGCCGAACTTGACCTGGAATTTTTACAATTATGCTGCCTCACTGATATCATCCCGAATTTTGATAAATTTTAAGTATATAAATCGTCTTAACATCAATCCCCATTTTACCTTGAAGCCACTAGAAAATACTTAGTTATGGAGATCTACTTTAAGAATAAAATTATTGTTGAACTAACTGAATTAGCCAACAGTCTTTTTTGAAATACTGTTGTTAACCTGTCTATTATTGATTTTGTTGTTTTTAAATTTTGTTCAATAAATGTATAGCCGACTATGTATCAATTGTCCGACAAATTCTCGACAGGAAACTGAGAATATTAGGTATTTGTATCCCTATCTTCCAAAACAACAATAGAACTGTATTTAATCTAATTACAAACTATCAAGAGAGGAATTCCTACTCTCATTAGGTTTGGACTTCAGCCTTCCCTGTTTTAAACCTTCATATAATGAATCTTTTGGCTCTTTAGAATCATTATTTACCAGACTACTTAATCTCCGCCTCGATACTGATGTGCTTAAATCTCGCACTCAAATACAAGGGTTAGCACAGAAAACTTATATAACAACTTAACCGCCAGGTGGACCCCATTCTTCACTAAAAATGACTGAAATATTCTCAAATAACTTCGTAATACTTGAGGAACTGAAAAATAACTAAACCAGATAAGGGAAAGGTACCGGAATTCTAAATAAACACGATATACAGAAAATGGAAATATCTTAGAAGACGAAACCAAATTTAAAAAGACTGGGGCCCCTCAATATTCTGCTATTAGAGTTGAGGGGATCTGCATAAACCGATTTTTTGAAATATTTGAAAGATCGAAACATCATTAGAGAAAATACCTATGATTCATTGTATGGTACTGGTGCTTCATATGGATTGATATATGGGCTACCAAAAATTCATAAAGTAGGTGTACCAATGAGACCCATCCTCACATCCTATGACACGCCTAATTTCAAGCTTGCTAAATTCCTTGTCCCACTTTTTAGCACCATCTTACCACCAATACCCATAGTTGTCAAAATTCATATGATTTTAAGGAAAGAATTTGACTCAGGGAATCAGACTTATTTATGGATAGTATGGATGTAGAATCACTTTACTAAAGTACTTGTTGAAGAAACAATCTATTTTTATTTTTTTTGAGTCGGATTTTTACCAACCTAGATACCATTTTTAATCATTTTCATATCACGGATAAAAAAAAAAAAACAGTTAGAGCGGCTACTGGATGAATACCCATTGGCTTACCATCCCCTTTTCTATAGTAGATATGCCGATGACACCTTTTCACTGTTTACGAATAAAGATAAAGCTGGTAAATTTTCTGGATTATGTCAATAATAAGCACATTAATATTAAAATTTATGATAGAGCACACTAATATTAAATTTATGATAGAGCATGAAAAGGAAAAAAATTTCTATTCCTAGAATACTACGAATTTTCAGAAAGAAACCTTTCACTGCCTAGTTCTAATTTTTGTAGTTATTGTTATTTATCATTTTAATCTAAATTCTTTATCAACCCTTTTCCACAGGGCTTTCAGTATAACATCTGACTGGAACAATTTCCATAATGAAATCTACCTCTATCAGTACTTTATTGACAACGGCTTTCCATGCAGATTGTTTCATAAACATCTTTAAAAATTTCTGAATAATATTTTCCATCCAAAATGTGAAATACCATCATTAACGAAACTATATCCAAGCATCCCGCTCATTCATGATAAGAATTTCTATCGAGAATTATGGCAGATAATATATAGCTTTTTACCAGCAATTGACCTAAAGCTAATACCTGGTAATCCAATGTCCATTAGATCCTTATTCAAACACAAAGAGAATATTAACCGTCTGATAACCTCGGGAGTCATTTACTTATTTAATTGCTCCAGATGTTACCTGGGGATATACGTCCGATCCACCCACAGGTTATTAAAAGTGAGATTGGATTCTCATCGAGGCTTGTGAGTTTATAGAACGAGTGTTAAATTATGAAAACCCAGAATTTTCTTGCATACTTGAACAGGCAAAATGTAAATTCGATGTTAATTACAAAGATTCTAAAATCATAAGCCGAACTCCTAACGACCAACAACTAGCAATTTAATAATCGCTTCTTATTAAACAAACTTGTCCCCCAACTACTACTCACACCTCAAACCGCTCTATACCTCTCGTGAGTAAAAGTCGAAGCTAAACCTGGCCCCAACTGTCACTCGTTCTGTGCCTTCAGCACCACTTGTAAACTCTTTCTTTTTACTGTACTTATAAGTTTATGATTTCTGTAAAAAAAATTTATTCATTTTTTATTTGGAGTCTGTTTTTCAATGTCTGTTTCTTTTATTACGTAGAGTCGAAAGTGGGAATAAACGTCTTGAAACGTCAGCAGCTGAATAAAGTACTTAGAAAGGAAGAAAAAATTGTCCTTCCCCTAGCACTAAATTGATCTATATATATATATATATATAATATATTATATATATATATATATATATATATATATATATATATATATACTCACATATATGAACATAAACTGATCCCAGCTGCAAAGCTTCAACAGAAGTGTATTATATACATACGTTTGCAGACACTTCCAGGTTAACCAACCATGGACAAGGTGCATACGTTTAAAGATACTTCATAAAGGCCGCTGCCCTGTCGAGTGGAAGAAACGTTTTGTCAAGGCTAAGGAGCCTGTGTGCAAGAAAAAGGACGATAAGTGCTTAGAAGAGCATCCCAAATATTGGTTCACAAGAACAATAACAACAATCTATCTCACTGTTAGTTGCACAACTTTTCCTCTCAGAGAGAAAGCTGTTGTCTAGTCACAATGGGCTAGAAGAATACAAGCCAAAAGTATTCAATTCCGGCCTTGGAATCAAATCCTAGGCACTGTACCACAAATAATGTATATATATTCATAAACTCACTGATGAATTAGAAAAAGACTAGTATCATTTTTCCCTTGAAACACTTATATAATAGTGCGTTGTTGATTACTTCTGTTGCGGGAATTCGTTTTGACCTGCCACAGCAATCAAAATCTGCGCTTTGAAGGATTAAATCCAAATGAACGAATTTTTTTGATGCATTTCGTAAATGGTAACAAATTTACAAGGA
>NC_087204.1:86766496-86780559 GCF_015104395.2 Macrobrachium nipponense
TATATATATATATATATATATATATATATATCATAATCCACACATCAAAGGGTACTATAGTAGGCAGGAGAAGGGCACAAGAACATATACACTTCCATTAGATACACTTATTGTCAACGCGTTTCTTGACCCATGGTCACATCATCAGGACATCTATATAAAAATGGAGCATCCGAGCACATATTAAAAGAAACATACATTAAGCATAAGAAAACTTAAAATGGAAACAAACAAAACGTCAAACTTAAAATAACTGAATTCAAACTTGAATACATTTACACATTAAAAAACCACACAAGAAAGCGTAAAATGATCCTTTACAAAAGCTAAAATCAATAAAAGAAAAAAAGGGAAAAAACAAACTTAAAATGAAGACCAAGGCGAACCTCTCAAGGATTTGCGTTGCTGAAAAAGATTTTTTTTTAGTATTTGTTCCCCTCTGTCTTCGTCCTCGAGACAATTAAATAACCCATTTATCCATTTTTATTTTATCAAAACGCTTTACCAGTTTTTCCCGTTGAGTTTTGATGAATAGGTGGGAAAATTCCTTATTTTTTGTTTTATTTGTTTACAAACCAGTACTCGCGTTGAGGTTACCGTGTTTACGAAATTCATATGCTAAACCACAGCTTTTCACGTTCAGTTTTCCGTGAATACGTGGCAAAATTCCTTTTTTTTTTCATTTTTTTAATTCGCAAACCAGTTGAACTGGCCTTTACAGATCCCATTACAACACAGTACTCTCGGTGAGGTTTCCGCGTTTATGAAATTCATTGTTAAATCCGTTATCAGCATTGAGTCTTTTGCCGAGCTATAAATTACAGAGATTTTACGGCAATTTTTGAGTTTTCTGCCTCATTACGCACCAATGTTAACTGTATTTTCAGTATTTTTATGGCGATTTTCTTCGGCGTGAGTTTTCCGCCGCACTACAACATTAGTTTACAGTAAAATACAGGGATTTTATGGCGATTTTACGGCGTGAGTTTCTACCATGCTATGCGCCAGTAATCACCAACCACAGACGTTGGCTTCTCCTGGGGGAGGGGAGACAGTAGCCCCTCGTGGCATACCATGTACAAGCCTACCTAATAATTTAATTTTTTCCGTACGAGAATGACCATGCGCTCACCACACAGTCTTCTCTTATGAATTTTTATCATTCTGTACATCCTTCTTCCAGTTACTCAACCAAAGTATTCCTATTTTATGTTCAAATATTGTATGTCTCTGTATATGTCATTTTGCATCTGCGAAGAAAGAAAACGTCATCATTTATCATGTGTAAATGAGAAAAGACAATGGAATGCGTTTATCAGTTAGCTTCTGACCTTCACTTTCTCTTGCACCTCACTCACAGTCTCATAACAACTCTCCTGTTCATGCCAGTTACCTCTCATTGACCATAATTATGTAGTTATATATTCCATGATGCGGAAGGTCCCAATTTTTAACGTGATGAAGATGTGGTCAAAATATCTTCAATAATCACCAAAGAATCACGAAATGTGGCAACTGGGATACATTATGTAACCGTGAAAGGGAAGAGAAAAACAAGTGAATAATAGATACTCGTACAAGCGAGGTGTTTTGGCATCCATCATTTCCTTTACACATTTCAGTCCCAAAGGATCATGACCTGCCGTGTGCTCCGTCTAAATGATTCCTTTTAATAAGGAACTTAGGTTTATTCCAAGAGGAATGGCAAAGTGAAACTACTGGTTTTTCAGAATCTACTTATAAAATTCATTACAGTTCACCGCTGACCTGAAAACAAGCCTCAAGGTCTGGAATATAGTTCACAATGAGTTTCTGAGATTTAGGCAAACAACAGTGGGGGCATTGCGCTCTAGAATAAGCTACATATTATCAGACTAAAAAGAATTCGAATGCTTAGAAAATAGAAAGAGGTTTTCATTGAAATTATGAGCATATAATTGCCACTCTTAAACGGGCTTTTCGCTGAATAATAAACTGTGTTGGCATAAGGCATGAGTAAAATATGCAATTGTTCTGCGGACAGTTTAAAATAAAATTATACTATTTTCACCTGTAAACCGGTATTAAATGTAATTAAGAAATGAATATTTTCTACGGGGTCTCAGATATACCGTTTGAAGATTACTACGCATGTGGCCAATAAATTGTCATCCACTCAAATATAGAGTGTTAAGTGGTTTAATAAAATCCACTCAAGCTTTTTGCTTTCTTTTTTTCTTGAAAGACAGTTAAGGCAGGAATACATAGGCACTTCAGGGTACCTAAGGCATGATATCAACTGATGAAAAACTTAAGCTAAACATTTTATTCATTCGCCTCTCTTAGTAAACCACCAGTAGACTCGTTGGTGACTGACAGTGGTTCAGGCGAATGACACTTCACACTTCAAGTCACCCTGTCAAATTCTGACTGAAAATCTAAATTACTTTTTTTCTCGTAAATCTGGAGTGCAGTTTCTTTAAAAATTCTTATTCTTTGCTGAGAGAGCTACCCACACTTCTTTTTCATATTATAAATGACCTTTCTCCATTATGAAGAAGCATTTTCAATAAAAATAAGTGAATTGGTGAATATCAAAAAATGGCCATTGGTGTGGGTTATCAGAAATATAAATGAAAATTGAGACATGACACATTTCATCGCTGTAGATTTCTCTCGCTATTCTATCTATTTGGGACGATTTGGAAATTGGTTTGGAACCAATAAAACTGGATAAGTGTAAATGTGGAACTATGCAAAAACTGCTTCTACTGATATATTCACATCAAACTGCAGCTCATGGGAATCTCATCAAAATAAGGTTGACAATACAAAGCCTGTGTTGGGAGTGCAAGGAGACCTATCTGCCCCATCCACCTATCTTCTCTGCTGAATCCTAAATCAATGGTTGTTAACATAAGCAAGTTGCATATCATGAGACACTTCTTTTATTGCAATTCTGTGACATACTTTTTAAGCCTAATTGGCATCTCTAAGTATTATCTTAGTTAAACCAGACCACTAAGCTGATTAACAACTCTTCTAGGACTGGCCCGATGGATTAGATTTTTTTTTCGTGGCTAGGAACCAATTGGTCACCTAGCAACGGGACCTACAGCTTATTGTGGGATCAGCAACGGGAATTACAGCTCACTGTGGAATCCGAACCACATTATATAAAAAAATTTAATTTCTAATCACCAGAAATAAATTTCTCTAACTCCACGTTGGCAGATCGTGGAATCCAACTAGGGACTACCAAATCGGTAGGCGAGCACGTAAACCCCTCGTCCAACGAGGAACTAGTTGGCATCTCGAAAGTGGATTCGATACTCAGAAGCACGTTTCGCTCTTTAAGATTATCTTATTTGAAAACACCAGAAAAAAAATTGACAAGAAAACTACTGCAAACACATGGTCATTGAAACTTGAACACCTTATAGTATTTGAAGAAGGAACCATAAATGAGACATCTCGTAGTTCCAGCTGACATCTAGCCTGCAAGTCATGCAAAAATTAAGATTAGATTAAATCGGATTTGCTACGTAAAATTAACATATTTCCCATACCTCTCTTTAAAGTAATTTTAATCCAATCCTTTTTAGCACTAATTAGAGAAGCATAGTTTAAATTCACAAATTTACTTTACAGTCATCTTGCAATGTGTTCATCCTATTGTTTCGAACTCCCATGGAATTCCACAACAAAAATAAATAGTTATAAAAAAATGAAAGACAGATGCACAGGAATGTCCAATCACAGATGACCATACACGTTAATGCTCATATCTGGTTAATAGTTACAGAGATACTTATTACAAACTAAATTGGCTGGAAATTAGCCTGAAGTAAATTATTAGCAGGTGAACAGTGAGTGCAATGGGACGGTAATAATTTTGCTCTTGCGTTTGTTTCATTAGCAAACAAAAGCAGAGGAATCTCGATACAGTATTTGTCATATGTACTATAAAATATATATTTGTGCGAAGTGCATTTATTTTACAATCTAGTCCTATTAATATCTACTGAAGTATTTTTTTTTTTTTTCAGAAATACTTAGCTTTTGTCTAAATAACAAGCTTCTGCCATTACAAACTGAAATTTTATATGTGTAGCCTAACTAAAAATTTGTGGATGACAGGATTCCGCCACCAACAAATTCATAGTTACACATAAAAATTTCAGTTGTAATGGCATAACCTTCTTATTTATACTAAAGTTAAGTATTTCTGAAGAAAAAAACATAAATACTTCAGTAGTATGTGGCATTATGGGTTAAAAACTGCTTTGTATTCGTATGAGTTTGTGTGTGCGATTGTATACATGTATTGTATATATATTTATATGTATAGTGCGCTTGTACTTTATGTGCATTTTTCATATTTCTTTTACCACAGCATCCTGTCATATGGTTTCTGTCTTATTGAAACCTTTTTTATTTTGTTCATAATTACAGGTTATTTGTCAAAAGCGTTTGTAAACATTGCTTTTAACTTGTCTCCCGCTCTTATCGTCCTGTTGCCCTGTTACCTCAGTTAGCTGATTGTCTCATTTAATAGTTATAACATGATTTACGTGAATGGATATTTCTTTTCGGCGCTTGTTCAGTTCAACTTATATATATATATATATATATTTATATATATATATATATATATATATATATCATATATATATATATATATAGTATATTAAATGTGTGCTATCTCCAATTTTTCTAAATTTTTCTACACCAGGTGGTGGAAATATATTTAATCGATGCATTGGCTGTAAAATCTTCAATTTGGTTAAAATTGTATTACTTTAAGTGGTATGTGGTGTATATTTTTATTGATTTTACATTTCAACCTTATTTAAATAAATTGCATTTTCATATCTTTAGATAGAACCCGGATGATGCATTTAATTACGAAATTTAGGACAAATAAATGCTCTGCGTGTCTGTAGCCCGCAGTTTATTGACACTGAGATAAAAGCTATTAATGATATTGCCTTGAAACTCAAGGACTTTTGTATATGTAATATAAAAATAACTAGGAAAACATTTGATTTAACTTAAGCATAACATTCTCAGATTACCATATGATGAAAGGTTTTTAGAAATTCCCAGAAATTTTAAAGCTTTTCAACATGAATGTTGTTTCTAATAATATAAAAGTTTGGTAATAAAAAATTATCCCGGTGTAGCGACAAGGTTAAAAGAAATATCATTGAATCTTGTTTCATCAAGTCAAATAATTGAATTGTTCTAAAGTTCAGTCTTATAGTTTGTTTAAACTCGATGTTTTCATAATTTAAAAGGTTGTATGTAAATATAAGCAACCAAAATAATATATTCAGTTTTATACATGTTTTTGGACATTGAATGGCTAAGTTTCCGTTTCTCTTACGGTTAAAACTATGTTTTAGTCTGTGACTGCGTGATCTCGGATTATCCTAGATTATCTCTTTGATTTTTACCCTATTGGCGATTAACCATATGATATTCTTGATCTCTTTATTTACCTTGTAATCTTATTTCCAACTGAATTTCATCTGGGCCTCGACAATGCTTATATAAAGGGAAAAGCACTCTGTACGGAATTCTGACTGTCATTATCCTGTGGTATTCACAATATAATGAAGGCAACTGCATATATTGTTTTTTAAAGTATATATGTATATATATATATATATATATATATATATATATAGTATATATATATATATATATATATATATATATATATATATATATATATATTCTTCAAGATTTTGTTTTTAAGCCAGAACCAAGGAAACTAAGGTCTTTTACCAGTTTCAGTCAACCTTGTCTATGAAAGTTGCCCCTTTGAACTGTAAGCCTCCATTCTTTAGAAAAGCTATCTCTTCTCCCATTGGTGGTTGGAATTACCCCCACAGAGACTGGGGGCGTGGCTTACCAGGAGAAAATTTTAAAAGGAACAGAAGCCATCGGCTCGTCCTCAGAACTACCTTGGAGCTGGGAGCGCTCAGAGCTTCTTACTACACCCTGCAGATGCCTCTTCTTCCCCTTTCTGTTACCCCCTGTTCTCCTCTGTGCACAGGAACATCAAGGAGAAGACTACGCTTCAAGCCTAGGATTTCCAGGTACTGTGAGAGTAAATTCCAGTTCAGCCAGGGAATTGTTTTACTTTTGTCTGTATTTTCATTTCCATTTTTTCAAGGCGACTCCCCCCTCCTTTGTTTAGTTTCTCATTTCCCCCATCTGGGTTGAATTCTGTGATTACTCCCCTTGTGATACTAGAAAACATCCCCTAGTAAATTCAAGTAACGAAATAGTACTCTTTGTGTAAATTCCCAGTCAGTTTCATTCCCTCTGAGTGGCCTGTAAACTTTTGATTGAAAGTAGTGTATGTAACTTTCGCCCTCATGTTTCCCCCGCCTTATACAAGTGTCCCATCTCTTTGCAGACAAACACCGTGCCTGATTGTGGTAGACATTTGAAACCCTTGGAGCAAGCCTTGCATTTTCAATCCATTTAAGCAAATTTCTGAACGCCGTGTCTAGTTGCCCCAGCCACGTGTTTCCGGTGGATCGACCAATCGAACCCCCTTATTAGTCTCCTGGACCTCTGTAAATTAATGTAAATACAGTGCATTTAAAACTAAAGTCCAGCTTTTATGTAAATTCCTACTTCCTAAATAATATCGGCTTCTGCCCTAGTAGTTTTTTTTATTCCTTTGTTCAGAATTATATAATATATATATATATATATATATATATATATATATATATATATATATATATATATATATATATATATGTAATGAGGTATTTTCCTCATTATTCATTTGGTAAACGTGTAACTCGAGCGTTAAGGCAAACTAATACTCACAGCCCCTCTCTCTGCTCTCTCTCTCTCTCTCTCTCTCTCTCGTCTCTCTCTCTCTCTCTCTTTCTCTCTCTCCAAGCGACCTCTCTCTCTCTCTCTCCACCTCTTTCTCTCCACTCTAACAGGTAATTAATATGAGAGAGGCGCATCATAAAATAAACATTTATTAACAATGAATAAATAATGAATTAATCAAGTATTACAGACTAACTCAATTCAATTAAAACCCCAACAAAAATGTCTGAACAGTTATAGTCACACCAATTGTCTCTCCCATCTGGGACTCTCTGTCGGTTCCCCCATTGCCAGAACCGTCTGTTTCAAAGTCACAGAACACATCCCGGTAAGTACACACATAAGTTTAACTATCAGGGATTAAAGACTGAATATCATTACAAAATGTCAAACAGATAACAAGCCAGTCTTCGGCTAAAATACTTCAACACTCACCCAAGCAGCCGGAACACTTAAAGCACTATATAACAAAGACTCCCGGTGAGCACCACGGCATCTTGCCTTTCTTCCAAAGACGCCTCTATCGAAATCCCCCATAGACTTGGGTATCCAACATTATTAACGCAAGAGGCGCACACGCACTTACGAACGCACACTTCGTTAACGCCTCACACTTACTGCTTCATCCAGTTTCACAAAGGCACTTGAGAAGAGTTCATGAACTTAGTACATTGACTTGTCTAACTAAGCAGTTTTATCTCACGCCACCCATAGAAACTCATTGTTCTGCTTTTCTCGGGTCGTTACCTCTCCACATTCCAACAGGTCACAGCGAACACATTGCCAATATATTATAACAAAAACCCTAGGCCTAATATGGCTCGGCTACCTAATCAATGCTAGCCCCCGCCTAGCAAAATAGCTTATATAATATAAAACACATTGGCCGGCTTAAAATAAAATATAAGTAATAACTGCACGTCTCTGGCATTATGAAATAAAGTCTGTTACGCTTTTATCGCCAATAAAAACACGACAATTTTCCTCTCTTCGGATTCTTGAATATCCCTCTTTGCTTGTCTGCAACTGGCTGCTCCTGTAGCAGACTGTAGCAGGCTGTAGCAGCTGTAGGAAGACGGAATGCCTCCCTCATTATAGAAGACTTCTCACGACTTCTGCAGATCTCCAAAAGACACGTTGAACTCTGTAGACTCTCGTGATCACCATCATGGAAACTCTTGTAATCACCCTGGACAACACGACAGCAACACTCTCTGCACGGCTGGTGGACATCTTGCTGGCGTTGGGAAATGACTTTTTGGTGTGTTAGTATGTCAGTCAAGTCATTGGTCAATCGAAAAAGAATTTACCCAGACATACTACTCCTATCAAACAATGATCTCAAAAAAGTCAGAAATACTAACTGAACGTCTCTCAATTAACTCCCTTTAATATGACTACTAAATCATAATTCACCATCATAACTCTCAAAGAAAAAAAAAACATCAAGTTTCTCCAACTCAACTCTCCAAACTCACACATCAGCACACACACAACTCAGAAATCACAGCAACTCCACGGACTTCTGCACTCCACATCTCAAAAACTCGAATGTTATCACAAGTAAAAAAAAAAAAAAGGAAAAATCGTAATAAGCCCCCAACCCAAGGAAAAAAAAAAAAGAATCACGTAACACACCCAGACCTAAAATATGTTCTCTCAAGCTCTGATATTACAGCAACTCACAAAATCAGTAAAAATCTCCAATGTTTAACAGCAAAAACCCCTTTACTGCTCATACAATCAATCACAATTAGACTTAATGTCAAACTCCCATTTACGTAAATAACAACTCCCGATAAAATAACATTTTCCCGTCCAAAAGAAATGCCATTTAAGCTCAATCCCCCAATTACATCTCTCATAAGAAAAGGAAGAAAAATAAAAAAAAGGTAATCACAAATAAGCTTCCCCAATCACAAAATACATAATACATGTATAATATACAAAACTCCCCACATTTTTCCCAAGAAATGCTCCATGTAAAGTTACGGAATTTGCCAGAAAGCAAACTCTTACACATGCACTTTCGTGAAATGCTATTGTCAACATTTCCAGATATTGCAAAAGCTCTGATCAATCGTCATCAGAGGAAAAGAGTCAGCACACGGCTCATCACATCGCTTGTCAACAGAAAATCGCCTGCGGACGTGAGCTCAAACTGCGGCACAAAAAATGTCCAGTCAGACACACAAGTTTGGAAAACTCATGATTCTATAGAAAAAGGTCTAACAGACACATTTCACAAAATTAACTCCAGGATATGACTAATGTGTTCAAAAATTTGTCTCAAAGACTTATTCTCTCAACATGACACAGCCCAATTATATGCCTCCAAAAATAACACATTTGTGAACATAAAAATGCACACATCTCCATAGGACCACAATGTAATAATGCCACTCGCCTCCAAATAGTCACGAAACCAAAGAGAAAGAAACCACAGAAATCTTCTCTTGTCTCGAGAAAACAAAAACTCCATAACCACAATAAAGGGTCACCCGCCAAAGATTAATTCCAACTCCATACATAAATATGTGACACCATATTAATAAGAAGAGCACTCCGGTTATAAAAATATTTCCTCCACTTGGTTAATAACCACATCCACATATTATTCACTCTTATTTCTCCAATAGCCCCATGTTAATAAAAAAGACCACCACTCCAGGAATAAAGAATAGTCACCTCTATTTCGGCAAACAAAAATATTTACCTCTATTTCCCCAATAACTCCATGTGGAATAAAACAAGGCTCCAAAAAAACATATCTCCAAAGAGGATAATCAAAAAGTGAATCCTATCTCCAAAAAAATATGCACTCAAGCATCTAAATCACACACTCACAAATATTGCCCCATAATCGCCAAATATGTGTCTCCACTTGCAACAAAGTTGGCTGCAAAATAATTGAGCTAAACATAGCTCTCATCACCATTGGCAAATATCAAAAATGGCCAAAAATATATCTCCAATATATTATATCTCAAATTATAACTCCAAAATAATATATACTCCAATTATATCTCCAAATAATATATTTCAATTCTCCAGAGAATAACTCAATGTTATAGTCAAAAACTATAAAACT
Organism: Macrobrachium nipponense; assembly: GCF_015104395.2. Classification (NCBI taxonomy): domain Eukaryota; kingdom Metazoa; phylum Arthropoda; class Malacostraca; order Decapoda; family Palaemonidae; genus Macrobrachium; species Macrobrachium nipponense. Next base: position 86,776,434 of record NC_087204.1, read on the forward strand.
CTCTCCATAGCAAAAACTCGGCAAATAAAAACTGTCTAGAAAATTCTAGAAAAAAATCACCAATGTGCCACAAATTGTAACAGAACTCCAAATTCACAGTGTCTTAGCCAAGACTTCTCCATATGCACTACGACATAGGTCACTAGAAAACTTAACCAAGTTTCCTATCTCTCACAAAGTTGTCACAAATACAACTAATGTATTGTGCAAGAAAACTCACAATTTCTGGCACACAAATATCCAGAGAAAAAAATGTAGTACCACTACGTATGCATTCAAAACATGCAAGAATTCTCCTGTAAATTTTTCCACAGCATCAAATAGCTGAAAACACAAACACGTTCCAGAACAATGACTCTAAGTCACGAACTGAGATATTAAAAAATATTCACACCAACTGGAGAGAAAAATAAAACTCAAAAAATTTCCACAAAACCCTTTGATCAAATTCACCCTTGATGAAAAAAATTGTGTCAGCTATGGCTAACTTCCCAAAAAGGAGAAAAGAAAAAATCAACAGCACTGTTAACTATCTCCCGTAACTCACTAGATGTCAAGCAATTATCTGCTGAACTCATAAAAAAAAGGAAAAAAACTAAAATAATGTGTTGTTAGTTCCTCCCAAATTCAAAAAAGATTTTCACCTTGATAGCATTAAAAACACCCACGTATTAGTATAAAAAAAAATCAGTATCAGAGATATCAATATCAGCAAAATCACCAAAATTTGCTATCATCAAAATCACCAGTATCAGTATAAAAAAAAAAAATCACCAATGTTAATGCTTGTCCATTCTCCAAAAATTCAGCACAAAATTCAGGAAGTTCAGCAAGATTCAACACAATTCACCAAGATTCAGCCAGATTCATCAAGATTCAGCAAAACTCGTCCCTAGCGAATGACCGAAATATTCTACAAAGTTACAAAAAACTCAACAAATAATTAAGACAAGACTTCTCCCATTAATTCATTTTTTAATAATTTCTCCATGAATAATTATCTGTAATAATTATAAAAATAATCTCCCTTGAAATATCTCAAATCTCTCGTAAAACAAGTCTCCCGTAATAATTATACTTAAGCAACCCTACCGTGACACATCTCAAGTATAACAATTATCAATAATAATAATAACTCTCCATAGCAATAATTCTCTTGCAAAGATCTCAAGTAAGAGTGAAATTCAAAATAGCTTACAACAGTATTGCTGAACCTCATGACACAATTTCTCCAGCATACACCATGATATACCACCATTGCTACATTCACGGCACCGGGCATTACCATTTGGCACCATTTTCAAAGTAATTTCTCCAACACAATAAAGAAAATAATAATAATCTGTGTCTCCCCAATATATTTGTGTCTTCCAAGGCATAAGGAAAACATACACCCATACAATGCATTTTCAATTCTCTTTTATTTCCTTTTCTCTTCATCCAAGAGGAAAAAAAAATCTCTTTTCTAAAAGAAAGACTTACGGGCATTTCACTTCATCAACTAATCAATCAGCTGATGTCTTGGCATTGAAAGATCACTTTCAAGGGCAAATTCATCTTCAACAGCCCGACAAAGAAAAAAAAGAAAAAGAAAGGGGGAGTTCACCCACACTGAGAAAAAAAAAGTTTCTCCCCCCTCAATGAGCATTGAAACATCCCCCCTCGTCAAGCGGCAGAACACTCCCCGAGTCATTACACAGTAGTCACCCCCATCTCCTTGCAAATCCCCTTCTTAGGGAGGCCAGTGGTACCCTCGCATGCACATGCACTATCCCAGAGGCAGGCCATACTCCTCGCAATGCGCCTCTCTGCGCGGTTAGCAGAAATGTGCTGAGCCCGTGAAATTCAGTGGCCGCTCTGTCTAGATATGCTATCTAAGCACAGTTCGCATGCATAAACACATCCTTATACACTCTTATGTTTTAAACAAAGACGAATACGTCTATTATAAACATGCGCAAATAAAGAAAACACATCACTTCTGCTACTATAGGCAAAGACAAGAAAAATTTTTGACCTCTTGAACCAGTCCCATAACCCTGAAATATTTAAAAAAAAAAAAAAAAAACCCTCCCCCTCAAAAACCATAGTTTTTAACACTCACCATTCCATAATGGGAACAAAAAGAACTCGGAATTCGTGTAATGCTGTAAAAAAATAACAACACCCGCACGGCCATCTCGGGATGCACTCGTCATTACACAAGCAAAAGTCACACTGAGTGCGCCCACTGCTCCTAGGCTGACTCCCTGGGAAAAATGCTGAGTCCAATAAAATCCTTCCCCTCCCCTTTGCACAGTTAACAGATAGATATTTCTCATTTTTTCTCACTAAGTAACTGAAAACTAAAAATTTAACAATTTTCCACAATCCCACAAAGGCTTTGTCGTTCAAAAACTATCACTAAGCCATAACCCCTCTATTTTCTAACTGGTCACTTATCTCTTCATTGGCGTTCCCAGGCATAAAAAAAACTCTTTTATACCACATTTTAACCGCTAGCCACCAAAACCTGTAATGAGGTTTCCCCCCTCATTATTCATTTGGTAAACGTGTAACTCGAGCGTCAAGGCAAATACTAACCTACACACAGCCCCTTCTCTCTCTCATCTCTCTCTCTTTCTCTCTCTCCAAGCGACCTCTCTCTCTCTTCTCCCACCTCTTTCTCTCCACTCTTAACAGGTAATTAAAATGAGAGAGTTGCATCATAAAATAAACATTTATTAACAATGAATAAATAATGAATTAATCAAGTATTACAGACTAACTCAATTCAATTAAAACCCCAACAAAAATGTCTGAACAGTTATAGTCACACCAATCGTCTCTCCCATCTGGGACTCTCTGTCGGTCCATTGCCAGAACCGTCTGTTTCAAAGACACAGAACACATCCCGGTAAGTACACACATAAGTTTAACAATCAGAGATTAAAAGATTGAATATCATTACAAAATGTCAAACAGATAACAAGCCAGTCTTCGGCTAAAATACTCAACACTCACCCAAGCAGCCGGAACACTTAAAGCACTATATAACAAAGACTCCCGGTGAGCACCACGGCATCTTGCCTTTCTTCCAAAGACGCCTCTACCGAAATCCCCCATAGACTTGGGTATCCAACATTATTAACAGAAGAGGCGCACACGCACTTACGAACGCACACTTCGTTAACGCCTCACACTTACCTGGCTTCATCCAGTTTCACAGAGGCACTTTGAGAAGAGTTCATGAACTTAGTATATTGACTTGTCTAACTAAGCAGTTTTATCTCACGCCACCCATAGAAACTCATTGTTCAGCTTTTCTCGGGTCGTTACCTCTCCACATTCCAACAGGTCACAGCGAACACATTGCCAATATATTATTAAATCAAAAACCCTAGGCCTAATGTATATATATATATATATATATATATATATATATATATATATATATATATATATATATATATATATGTGTGTGCGTGTGTGTGTGGTGTGTGTGTGTGGGTGGTGTGTGTATGAAGATATTGTTATTTGTGTGTTTGTTGTGACAATTTATATTATATTATATATATTGTATTATAATATTTTTATTTGGCTATTTTCATATTGTTTTGCTATCCCCTTGAGTTATTCTTGTGCTGCTTTTGGATTACTTCCACATTCAGTGGATTTCTGAATTTGAACACTGCTATCTGTTGTGTGTATTTTGGTGGTTTATGGTTTTGAGGACAGTGCGCAGTGCTGATAGTGGACCAACGAGGCCAATCACAATATATATTATATATATATATATATATATATATATATATATATATATATATATATATATTGATTGATTGATTGGCCTCTTTGGACCACTACCAGCACTGCGCACTGTCCTCAAAACCATAAACCACCAAAATACACACAACAGATAGCAGTGTTCAAAATGACAGAAATCCACTGAATGTGGAAGTAATCCAAAAAGCAGCACAAGAATAATTCAAGGGGGATAGCAAAAGGACGAATAGAAAATAACAAAAAGAAAGGAATAAACCTGAATTTTACTCTCTAATGGATGATGATGAAACAGAGTGAATGAAGGTTTCCTCCCAAAAGCACTCCAATGTAGACCGAGGACTGCAAATCTCAATACAATAAC
>NC_087204.1:86783559-86796059 GCF_015104395.2 Macrobrachium nipponense
TATATATATATATATATATAAGTTGAACTGAACAAGCGCCGAAAAGAAATATCCATTCACGTAAATTATGTTATAACTATTAAATGAGACAATCAGCTAACCGAGGTAACAGGGCAACAGGACGATAAGAGCAGGAGACAAGTTAAAAGCAATTTTACAAACGCTTTGACAAATAACCTGTAATTATGAACAAAATAAAAAAGGTTTCAATAAGACAGAAACCATATGACAGGATGCTATGGTAAAAGAAATATGAAAAATGCACATAAAGTACAAGCGCACTATACATATAAATTATATATACAATACATGTATACAATCGCACACACAAACTCATACGAATACAAAGCAGTTTTAACCCATTAATGCCCACAATTATCTACTGAAGTATTCATGTTTTTTCTTCAGAAATACTTAACTTTAGTATAAATACGAAGGTTATGCCATTACAACTGAAATTTTTATGTGTAACTATGAATTTGTTGGTGGCGGAATCCTGTCATCCACAAATTTTTAGTTAGGCTACACATATAAAATTTCAGTTTGTAATGGCAGAAGCTGGTTATTTAGACAAAAGCTAAGTATTTCTGAAAAAAAAAATACTTCAGTAGATATTAATAGGACTAGATTGTAAAATAAATGCACTTCGCACAAATATATATTTTATAGTACATATGACAAATACTGTATCGAGATTCCTCTGCTTTTGTTTGCTAATGAAACAAACGCAAGAGCAAAATTATTACCATCCCATTGCACTCACTGTTCACCTGCTAATAATTTACTTCAGGCTAATTTCCAGCCAATTTAGTTTGTAATAAGTATCTCTGTAACTATTAACCAGATATGAGCATTAACGTGTATGGTCATCTGTGATTGGACATTCCTGTGCATCTTTCTTTCATTTTTTATAACTATTTATTTTTGTTGTGGAATTCCATGGGAGTTCGAAACAATAGGATGAACACATTGCAAGATGACTGTAAAGTAAATTTGTGAATTTAAACTATGCTTCTCTAATTAGTGCTAAAAAGGATTGGATTAAAATTACTTTAAAGAGAGGTATGGGAAATATGTTAATTTTACGTAGCAAATCCGATTTAATCTAATCTTAATTTTTGCATGACTTGCAGGCTAGATGTCAGCTGGAACTACGAGATGACTCATTTATGGTTCCTTCTTCAAATACTATAAGGTGTTCAAGTTTCAATAACCATGTGTTTGCAGTAGTTTTCTTGTCAATTTTTTTTCTGGTGTTTTCAAATAAGATAATTTTAAAGAGCGAAACGTGCTTCTGAGTATCGAATCCACCTTCGAGATGCCAACTAGTTCCTCGTTGGACGAGTGGTTTACGTGCTCGCCTACCGATTTGGTAGTCCCTAGTTGGATTCCACGATCTGCCAACGTGGAGTTAGAGAAATTTATTTCTGGTGATTAGAAATTAAATGTTTTTATATAATGTGGTTCGGATTCCCACAATAAGCTGTAGGTCCCTTTGCTAGGTGACCAATTGGTTCCTAGCCACGAAAAAAAAATCTAATCCATCGGGCCAGTCCTAGAAGAGTTGTTAATCAGCTTAGTGGTCTGGTTTAACTAAGATAATACTTAGAGATGCCAATTAGGCTTAAAAAGTATGTCACAGAATTGCAATAAAAGAAGTGTCTCATGATATGCAACTTGCTTTTGTTAAACAACCATTGATTTAGGATTCAGCAGAGAAGATAGGTGGATGGGGCAGATACGTCTCCTTGCACTCCCAACACAGGCCTTGTATTGTCAACCTTATTTTAATGAGATTCCCATGAGCTGCAGTTTGATGTGAATATATCAGTAGAAGCAGTTTTTGCATAGTTCCACATTTACACTTATCCAGTTTTATTGGTTCCAAACCAATTTCCAAATCGTCCCAAATAGATAGAATAGCGAGAGAAATCTACAGCGATGAAATGTGTCATGTCTCAATTTTCATTTATATTCTGATAACCCACACCAATGGCCATTTTTTGATATTCACCAATATAATGCTTATGGGAGATTTATAGCCTCACTTATTTTTATTGAAAATGCTTCTTCATAATGGAGAAAGGTCATTTATAATATGAAAAAGAAGTGTGGGTAGCTCTCTCAGCAAAGAATAAGAATTTTTAAAGAAACTGCACTCCAGATTTACGAGAAAAAAAGTAATTTAGATTTTCAGTCAGAATTTGACAGGGTGACTTGAAGTGTGAAGTGTCATTCGCCTGAACCACTGTCAGTCACCAACGAGTCTACTGGTGGTTTACTAAGAGAGGCGAATGAATAAAATGTTTAGCTTAAGTTTTTTATCAGTTGATATCATGCCTTAGGTACCCTGAAGTGCCTATGTATTCCTGCCTTAACTGTCTTTCAAGAAAAAAAGAAAGCAAAAAGCTTGAGTGGATTTTATTAAACCACTTAACACTCTATATTTGAGTGGATGACAATTTATTGGCCACATGCGTAGTAATCTTCAAACGGTATATCTGAGACCCCGTAGAAAATATTCATTTCTTAATTACATTTAATACCGGTTTTACAGGTGAAAATAGTATATTTTAAACTGTCCGCAGAACAATTGCATATTTTACTCATGCCTTATGCCAACACAGTTTATTATTCAGGGAAAAGCCCGTTTAAGAGTGGCAATTATATGCTCATAATTTCAATGAAAACCTCTTTCTATTTTCTAAGCATTCGAATTCTTTTTTGTCTGATAATATGTAGCTTATTCTTGAGCGCAATGTCCCCACTGTTGTTAGCCAAAATCTCAGAAACTCATTGTGAACTATATTCCTTGAGGCTTGTGTTCAGGTCAGCGGTGAACTGTAATGAATTTTATAAGTAGATTCTGAAAAACCAGTAGTTTCACTTTGCCATTCCTCTTGGAATAAACCTAAGTTCCTTATTAAAAGGAATCATTTAGACGGAGCACACGGCAGGTCATGATCCTTTGGGACTGAAATGTGTAAAGGAAATGATGGATGCCAAAACACCTCGCTTGTACGAGTATCTATTATTCACTTGCTTTTCTCTTCCCTTTCACGGTTACATAATGAATCCCAGTTGCCACATTTCTTGATTCTTTGGTGATTATTGAAGATATTTTGACCACATCTTCATCACGTTAAAAATTGGGACCTTCCGCATCATGGAATATATAACTACATAATTATGGTCAATGAGAGGTAACTGGCATGAACAGGAGAGTTGTTATGAGACTGTGAGTGAGGTGCAAGAGAAAGTGAAGGTCAGAAGCTAACTGATAGACGCATTCCATTGTCTTTTCTCATTTACACATGATAAATGATGACGTTTTCTTTCTTCACAGATGCAAAATGACATATACAGAGACATAAAATATTTGAACTTAAAATAGGAATACTTTGGTTGAGTAACTGGAAGAAGGATGTACAGAATGATAAAAATTCATAAGAGAAGACTGTGTGGTGAGCGCATGGTCATTCTCGTACGGAAAAAATTAAATTATTAGGTAGGCTTGGCACATGGGTATGCCACGAGGGGCTACTGTACTCCCCTCCCCCAGGAGAAGCCAACGTCTGTGGGTTGGTGATTACTGGCGCATAGCATGGTAGGAAACTCACGCCAGTAAAAATCGCCATAAAAATCCCTGTATTTTACTGTAAACTAATGTGTAGTGCGGCGGAAAACTCACGCCGAAGAAAATCGCCATAAAAATATCTGTAAATACAGTTAACACTGGTGCGTAATGTGGCAGAAAACTCAAAAATTGCCGTAAATTCTCTGTAATTTATAGTTCGGCAAAAGACTCAATGCTGATAACGGATTTAACAATGAATTTCATAAACGCGGAAACCTCACCGAGAGTACTGTGTTGTAATGGGATCTGTAAAGGCCAGTTCAACTGGTTTGCGAATTAAAAAAATGAAAAAAAAATAAGGAATTTTGCCACGTATTCACGGAAAACTGAACGTGAAAAGCTGTGGTTTAGCATATGAATTTTGTAAACACGGTAACCTCAACGCGAGTACTGGCTTGTAAACAAATAAAACAAAAAATAAGGAATTTTCCCACCTATTCATCAAAAACTCAACGGGAAAAACTGGTAAAGCGTTTGATAAAATAAAAATGGATAAATGGGTTATTTAATTGTCTCGAGGACGAAGACAGAGGGGAAATACTAAAAAAAAATCTTTTCAGCAACGCAAATCCTTGAGAGGTTCGCCATGGTCTTCATTTTAAGTTTGTTTTTTCCCTTTTTTTCTTTTATTGATTTTAGCTTTTGTAAGGATCATTTTAAGCTTTCTTGGTTTTTAATGTGTAAATGTATTCAAGTTTGATTCAGTATTTAAGTTTGACTTTGTTTCCATTTTAAGTTTTCTTATGCTTAATGTATGTTTCTTTTAAATATGTGCTCGGATGCTCCATTTTTATATAGATGTCCTGATGATGTGACCATGGGTCAAGAAACGCGTTGACAATAAGTGTATCTAATGGAAGTGTATATGTTCTTGTGCCCTTCTCCTGCCTACTATAGTACCCTTTGATGTGTGGATTATATATATATATATATATATATATATATATATATATATATATATATATATATATATATATATATATATATATATATATATATATATATATATATATATATATATCTATATATATATATATATACATATATATATATATATATATATATATATATATATATATATATATATATATATATATATATATATATATTTGTGTGTGTGTGTGTGTGTGTGTGTGTGTGTTTTTGTTTGTGTGTGTGTGTGTGTGTGGGAGTGTGTGCGTGTGTGTGTCGCCAATTATCTAGGATTACAAATTTTATTTTACTTAAGTGAATTATTCTGAACCACTTACGGAGAGCGATCACCTTTTTATGGCATGCATTAGATAGTCCCTTTCTAGAGTTTCACGAAATAAAAATATATTTCAACACATATCTCAACATAGAGAAATCTAGTTAAGGAGTTGGTTGGTAACATGCAAGCTATTACACTTCTTATAACCAAGCATAACTCAGGTTGCAATACAGATTCAAATATCATAAATCAGTGGCAATATGCTTTCATAAAGGAATTAATCAAAGCACAATGCATGGAGTATCAAATATTTAAATCCCCTAAATCAGTGGCAGTGGCGCTTTCAAACCAGTTGATCAAACAGGCTGAAATTCATGACGAATACAAATTCCAACATTATGCAAATACTTCTGGAATTACAGGTGGAACTATGTAAATGCTATCAAATAACGTGATCATAAAAGTGAGGATTAAACATTAGGAAAAAATACACTGAAACTGGAATACAAATGGTGTTGCGAGCAGACAAATAGAGACCGCTTTCAAATATTCCAGGAAGTAATATCACATCAAAATTAGTCTATAACCATTTAATGATGAAAAAAACTGTCAAAAGTGGAAGAGACTTTGAAAGGCTAATTTAGTCACTTCGGTAGAGTAGAGAAATTGAAGAAAAATATCGGAAAAAAAATATTTACAAAGTCTGAAAATAATTCCTAGTATTTATGATATTATTTTTTAAACAAATGATTTTGTACCTATACCAGAGTTTCGTTGCATCGGTTCCCATCAAATTAAGATTTCCTGCAATCATATAACAGAAGCTTGACTTAATCTGCTATACCATTAAAAACGCTATTTACATAACTCAAAAGACGGTTTCTTGATCACAGGCATTGCGAACAAAGATATGAGCTAAGGATGTCAAAGTGTCAAAGGAAGGGGAAAATTACAGTAAAAGATTGAAAATATTTCAAATGGTGCTCTAAAGCAATTTTTCAAAATATCTAACTGTTTATTATATTACAGGGCGTCCTTGTATAAAAAGGTATAAGTACATTAGCTTTGGGGTTAATACGAATTAGAATGTGCGGAACATGGTTGAAAAATTACAGTATTATGATGGCTGTGGTCGTAACCTTAGGACACAGACGCCAGTAAATCAATGTCACCATAACAGGTGCCTGTTTTCACGCCAATAGTGTTAAGTTCTTATTAACACAACTGCAGTTCAGAAATAACTACCTTGGTAGTTGTAGGAAATTGGGGGAGAGAGGAAGAATAATAATTAATAATTGGATATAGAGGTTGCTAATATTACCACTACCAAATTCTGGACCATTTTCTTTATAATACTATGAAATAAATTAACCATTCAGGGTGGGATTTCTTAAACACCACATGTTATGGTTTGTCTGACACACAAGTATCACGGCTGGAGCTGGGCATAATCTATAACTAAATCATATATATTTCATTCCTTGTGTGATTTATGCAAAAGTAGTTTTATAATACAATTATGGTTGATTAAGGAAATGCAAGAGTTTTAATGAGATTGGAATAAGATTTTCATTAACAATTTATTACCTACCATTACTTAGGTTTCACTATAACACTTGTATGAAGAAAATTTATTTATTAAAAAAATGTCATGTTAATTACTATTTAATATCCCCTCTCTTTCTTTATGTTATAGATATGTATCTAAACAAATATATGTATGTATGTGTGTAATGATAACCTTTCAAAAATGTAAAGAATATTCGTAATATACATACATACATACATACATATTATATATATATATATATATATATATATATATATATATATATATATATATATATATATATATATATATATATATATTTATTCCAAACAAATATTCTTTACATTTTTGAAAGGTTGTCTTTACAAGTTCAAACCCTGGTACTATCAAACAGATCTGTATTCAGTTAACTGTAGAAAGTGGACGGAGTTCGTGTGCAAAATAATATGTACAATAAGCGGGCACTTTCAACTTCAGTTAGTATTTCATTCCCTAATGTTTATGGATTTATGTCTAAATATGCAAATGCCCCTTCGTTTATTCGAGATTCCTCACTCACTTCGAGGAATTGATTACATATCAATTAATCTCACTGATTGAATCAACTCCTGATATTGAGAGGAAAAATAATTTCTTTGCAATTTAACTATTAATTTTCTCCTTGTAAATGTTACCATTTACAATCATCAAAAAAATTGTTCATTTGGATTTAATCCTTCAAAGCGCAGATTTTGATTGCTGTGGCAGGTCAAAACGAATTTCCCGCAACAGAAGTAATCAACAACGCACTATTATATAAGTGTTTCCAAGGGAAAAATGATACTAGTCTTTTTCTAATTCATCAGTGAGTTTATGAATATATATATACATTATTTGTGGTACAGTGCCTAGGATTTGATTCCAAGGCCAATTGAAATACTTTTGGCTTGTATTCTTCTAGCCCATTGTGACTAGACAACAGCTTTCTCTCTGAGAGGAAAAGTTGTGCAACTAACAGTGAGATAGATTGTTGTTATTGTTCTTGTGAACCAATATTTGGGATGCTCTTCTAAGCACTTATCGTCCTTTTTCTTGCACACAGGCTCCTTAGCCCTTGACAAAACGTTCTTCCACTCGACAGGGCAGCGGCCTTTATGAAGTATCTTTAAACGTTATGCACCTTGTCCATGGTTGGTTAACCTGGAAGTGTCTGCAAACGTATGTATATAATACACTTCTGTTGAAGCTTTGCAGCTGGAGTCAGTTTATGTTCATATATGTGAGTAAATATATATTATATATATATATATATATATATATATATATATATATATATATATATATATATATATATATATAGATCAATTTAGTGCTAGGGGAAGGACAATTTTTTCTTCCTTTCTAAGTACTTTATTCAGCTGCTGACGTTTCAAGACGTTTATTCCCACTTTCGACTCTACGTAATAAAAGAAACAGACATTGAAAAACAGACTCCAAATAAAAAATGAATAAATTTTTTTTTACAGAAATCATAAACTTATAAGTACAGTAAAAAGAAAGAGTTTTACCAAGTGGTGCTGAAGGCACAGAACGAGTGACAGTTGGGGCCAGGTTTAGCTTCGACTTTTACTCACGAGAGGTATAGAGCGGTTGAGGTGGTCTGAGTATTAGTTGGGGGGACAAGTTGTTTAATAAGAAGCGATTATTAAATTGCTAGTTGTTGGTCGTTAGGAGTTCGGCTTATGATTTTAGAATCTTTGTAATTAACATCGAATTTACATTTTGCCTGTTCAAGTATGCAAGAAAATTCTGGGTTTCATAATTTAACACTCGTTCTATAACTCACGCCTCGATGAGAATCCAATCTCACTTTTAATAACCTGTGGGTGGATCGGACGTATATCCCCAGGTAACATCTGGAGCAATTAAATAAGTAAATGACTCCCGAGGTTATCAGACGGTTAATATTCTCTTTGTGTTTGAATAAGGATCTAATGGACATTGGATTACCAGGTATTAGCTTTAGGTCAATTGCTGGTAAAAAGCTATATATTATCTGCCATAATTCTCGATAGAAATTCTTATCATGAATGAGCGGGATGCTTGGATATAGTTTCGTTAATGATGGTATTTCACATTTTGGATGGAAAATATTATTCAGAAATTTTTAAAGATGTTTATGAAACAATCTGGATGGAAAGCCGTTGTCAATAAAGTACTGATAGAGGTAGATTTCATTATGGAAATTGTTCCAGTCAGATGTTATACTGAAAGCCCTGTGGAAAAGGGTTGATAAAGAATTTAGATTAAAATGATAAATAACAATAACTACAAAAATTAGAACTAGGCAGTGAAAGGTTTCTTTCTGAAAATTCGTAGTATTAAAATGATCATCGTGTCTAAAAACCATTACATCTAGGAATAGAAATTTTTTTCCTTTTCATGCTCTATCATAAATTTAATATTAGTGTGCTCTATCATAAATTTAATATTAATGTGCTTATTATTGACATAATCCAGAAATTTACCAGCTTTATCTTTATTCGTAAACAGTGAAAAGGTGTCATCGGCATATCTACTATAGAAAAGGGGATGGTAAGCCAATGGGTATTCATCCAGTAGCCGCTCTAACTGTTTTTTTTTTTTTTTTATCCGTGATATGAAAATGATTAAAAATGGTATCTAGGTTGGTAAAAATCCGACTCAAAAAAAATAAAATAGATTGTTTCTTCAACAAGTACGTTAGTAAAGTGATTCTACATCCATACTATCCATAAATAAGTCTGATTCCTGAGGTAAAATTCTTTCCTTAAAATCATATGAATTTTGACAACTATAGGTATTGGTGGTTAAGGGTGCTAAAAGTGGGACAAGGAATTTAGCAAGCTTGAAATTAGGCGTGTCATAGGATGTGAGGATGGGTCTCATTGGTACACCTACTTTATGAATTTTTGGTAGCCCATATATCAATCCATATGAAGCACCAGTACCATACAATGAATCATAGGTATTTTCTCTAATGATGTTTCGATCTTTCAAATATTTCAAAAAATCGGTTTATGCGATCCTCAACTCTAATAGCAGAATATTGAGGGGCCCCAGTCTTTTTAAATTTGGTTTCGTCTTCTAAGATATTTCCATTTTCTGTATATGTTCGTGTTTATTTAGAATTCCGGTACCTTTCCCTTATCTGGTTTAGTTATTTTCAGTTCCTCAAGTATTACGAAGTTATTTGAGAATATTTCAGTCATTTTTAGTGAAGAATGGGGTCCACCTGGCAGTTAAGTTGTTATATAAGTTTTCTGTGCTAACCCTTGTATTTGAGTGCGAGATTTAAGCACATCAGTATCGAGGCGGAGATTAAGTAGTCTGGTAAATAATGATTCTAAAGAGCCAAAAGATTCATTATATGAAGGTTTAAAACAGGGAAGGCTGAAGTCCAAACCTAATGAGAGTAGAAATTCCTCTCTTGATAGTTTGTAATTAGAGTAAATACAGTTCTATTGTTGTTTTGGAAGATAGGGATACAAATACCTAATATTCTCAGTTTCCTGTCGAGAATTTGTCGGACAATTGATACATAGTCGGCTATACATTTATTGAACAAAATTTAAAAACAACAAAATCAATAATAGACAGGTTAACAACAGTATTTCAAAAAAGACTGTTGGCTAATTCAGTTAGTTCAACAATAATTTTATTCTTAAAGTAGATCTCCATAACTAAGTATTTTCTAGTGGCTTCAAGGTAAAATGGGGATTGATGTTAAGACGATTTATATACTTAAAATTTATCAAAATTCGGGATGATATCAGTGAGGCAGCATAATTGTAAAAATTCCAGGTCAAGTTCGGCTTTCCGAAGTCGTCTCGTGGTTTTTTCGATCAATATTGTAGCCTCGAAGTCTAACTCGAAGCACGAAAAGAAGAGCAAAATCGAAGCGAAGAGCAACCATGGCAAACAGTTCGACGATGGGAGAAGGTTGCGACAAAATTCAGGCCCACATCTTTTCCAAGGTACAGCGAAGTTGATGGAGGGTTTTATCAATCCAGTAAACAGTAAATAATGAGCAATGTCTTACTTTATAATAAGTTAAAACTTGAAATGATTACTTGACAGAATGAATTATATTCAGATGAGGTCAACACATTCCTTAATCAAAATCCAATCATGTACCTTCCCCTACTCCCACAATACTTACAGCCACCTCTGTCACCTGAACTGTTGCTGAGGAATATTTATTTGTCTCACGCTTCCTTGGATTTTTTATACCTCATTTACATCAGAGTTAAACATCAGGCCATCTTTTCAGCATCTTACCACGACTGATCAGTAGGAATACCTACTACTCGTGCTTCTTAGTTCTTCAAACTTCTTTCCTAATTAATATTCATCGTCAGCAGAAACTTTAACAAAAATCTTCAAGCTTCCATTCCTCTCTTCTCTCTTCTATACACACAAAAACACACACATACCTACTCATATATATATATATATATATATATATATATATATATATATATATATATATATATATATATATATATATATATATATATATATATAAAGAGAGAGAGAGAGAGAGAGAGAGAGAGAGAGAGAGAGAGCTTACATGTATGCATATGTATACTTGTGATTGAGAAGTGTGTTTGTGCGCGCGCTGTTGTGTTGCTGGATGGGTAAGTAGGTGTACGTATGAAATGTATTAAAATCACTGCAACCAACGGTGCTTCATAAGATCAAAACTTGATGGACCCTGTAGGCGCTCAAGCTGACACACAGTCTTTCCAAGGCTTTGTGTCAAGAATGAAAGTAGTTTGCGTGAGTGATATAAGAGTCGCCTTCATGTCCAGCAAATGGTTCCCTTTGTTAGAACTGACCTGTGCCCTTTCACGGAGAGAAGTTCAGTTTCATAAACCTCACACATAGAGACAAGGCAAAATGAATTCGCTGTAAATAAAGTCGCCTATTTGAGAACTGTGTTTCAGTTTCAGAGAGAACATTTTGCATTTAGAAAACGAGTCTTTAGAACGTACTAAGAAAAATAAGTCTTCAGCATTTTATTTGCTAATTTGGATGAAATTTCATAGGGAAATCAGTGAGCTTAACGGTAGATATTGACACGCAGAAAATTAAGTGCTGTTGACACATTAATCTAGTATGTCTTTAAAAGTGCTCACAGGTCCGTTTTTATTTATTTTTAAATTTTTTTAAGCCATTAATTTCAAACGGTGAGGACACTTCATCGAAAACTGTGACCTTCCCTGCAAACTGGTTGAAAGGAGAGGAGAAAACAATGATAAAACTATATCTGTGCCATTAGAAGGTCAGGATAAATTCACCCAGAACTCGGAAAGGAATTGAGGTCAAGAGCTGAAATTCTGCGAGGTGGTGGACAAGTCTTCATCACCAGACTCTTACTCTTATGGATAACATGAAAGTTAACGCGATAACGTAAGTTAAATACCTTCAAGGCATATTTCTACACAAGTAAACATCAAAGTACAACCAGAATGTAAACTGGTTTTCATTAGCTAATAATACTCTAAATTGAACTATGTTAGAATTGATATTAAAATTACAGGTTACCAAAGTTGTTCTTGAAATAGATTGTGGTTTTTGACCACGAAGGAAAACAAAGCATTTGAAAAATTTGAGAAGTAGAAAATGAAGCAATGATTAAAATCAAATGATGGTAACAAAATATTGTGGAAATAAAACTCTGAGAAATATTAATTAAGAGGAGGGGATCACTAGTAAAAAGGCTGAAAGTGAAAGTGAAAGAGAAATTTTGTCTTATATGATTAAAGGTTATTTGCATTGGGCTTTGCTGGTAATTACGTTTCTCAGAACTCGTGCTTTCAATGCCCTCTCTCCATTTCCTGCGAAAATTGAACGCAAAATGGTTTCTCGTCCTGTTACAGTTTCACCTTTGACCTTTTCTAATTTTATGGAGAACATTATAGATGCCTTAGATACCAAAGAGGAAAATAAGGGGGGGAGGGATTTGTTTAGAGAGGGCGCTCTGGTGTTGGTGAAGGGAGCTAGAGATGCGAAAGAGGGACAAGTTTATCGGCACAAGTTGTACCTTCACTAATAAGATTGAGTTTACTAGAGCTATTCATCCATTCATTTGCCGAACT
>NC_087204.1:86801059-86803559 GCF_015104395.2 Macrobrachium nipponense
TTTCTTCATTATCACTCTGATGAAAATGTTTTATTCTACATTTATACTTAGGTCATGTATAAGAGTAACACGACACAAGTTCAAACCCCGAGATTAATTTGAATGAATATGAATTCAGTAAACCAGGGAAACTGCTGAGGAGATTGCATGCCATAATAAAAGCAGGGAAGATGCACAAACGTAACTTCAATTAAAATTTCGTTCCTTTATGAATATGGATGTATAGTTGATATTCAGTCGGTAGTTCCCACAATTTGTTAAAGGAAATTACATATCAGGATGGTTTAAGTGAGACGCAGTGCTGGTTTGTTTCTTCATTAACAAAATAGTAACGATGCAGTAACAATTACAAGTTTAAATCAATTAGTTCCTCATCAGTAGTCATTCTTCCAAGCACGTCAGAATGACAGATCGCTTGAGTTTCTTTAAACTGGCGTCAAAATCACTGAGGTTTTTACGGCAACCAAGTCCACTAGCCAGAAACAGTGGAATTTATTCGAGTGTACATTTGGTGACCTACGTAGCTAGTTATGTACCTGGTAGACAGTCACACTTGATGTGTCTCAATTGGTATAGAAAAGGAAGGGCTTAGAACCAGAATAGTAACACCAACTGGACCCATCCTTCTGAGAGGTAAATGTATATATATATATATATATATATATATATATATATATATATATATATATAATATATATATGTATATATATCTATATATATATATATATATATATATATATATATATACATATATACTATATATATATATATATATATATATATATATGATATATATATATTCCAACTAAACCCATTTTCCTCTTAGAAGGATGGGTCCAGTTGGTGTTACCATTCTGGTTCTAAGCCCTTCCTTTTCTATACCAATTGAGACACACCATGTGTGACTGTCTACCAGGTACAACAAGAAACGGTAAAGGATCTATAAATTAAAACAGATAAAAGAGAACAAATACAACAAATAAAAGAAAAGAAAGTACAACATGACAATAATTCTATGTTAGCATCAAGGGCAACCAACGTATGTAAGTAAACTAGTTATTCCTCGCTCTCTCTCTCTCTCTCTCTCTCTCAAAGCAAAATTATTTTTGTTAATCTAAAAATAACTGACAGAAATGTGTTCGACGCTCATTGCAGGGGCCTCTCATATCTTTTATTTGTTTCATTATTTGAGTTATTAGAATGGATTCTAATGTTGGATCTTTGTCCCTTACCTTTTCCACAGTTCCAAAGGAATTGCAAAGTTTTCTCTACAAGTTGCAATAAATATATAATTGCGGCATATACATCCCATGCTGAATTGAAGCACTCAGCTAATTTGCTTTTAGTGATGGTAAATGGCTCCCTTTCATCACCGAAAATTTGTCTGGCTGCATTTGGAGCTCAAGGTTATTGGACGCGTAATAAGAAGAAAGATAAATGTTCAATTTTGGTAAATGATTAAATAGATAAAGCTGTTTGAAGAAGATAGATAATAAAAAAAAAATGTGGAAATGAAAAGAGACCCTGAGGAACTCCATCACAAGACCGACTATGAATATATGTAAACTGGAAGTTTGTTGCTCACAATCCTAAGACATAATCTTTCGAATGCCTTAAGAAGGAGAAAGCTAAATAAAAAACAGATCTTGCAGCTGATGATTTAAGTGAAATCCCTACCCCAACATGTAAGACACTCCCACCAACGAAAGATGGTCTGGAAATTATTCGTTTTACTTCTGCAATAAACTAACTTAGTGCCAGATACAAAAGCAGTAAAGCACAGAGGAGAAATCTTTTATGACATGTTCATCGTGAAGGAATGGTAGGACTCTGACAAGACGAAATCTAATGCCACACAAAATAGAAAATATCCCAACATCGTCGACACTTATGGATTTTCATTTTACTGATGCAGTCCTTTGGAGAGTTTTGGACGTCGAAGGTCTCAAGAAGTAGGAGTGATGAATAGACTTGATGATGCTGAACTAGTGAAGAAGATACCGCGATAACTCGGTGACGCTATGTGGGCAAGGTGAGAATAGAGAGAGAGAGAGAGAGAGAGAGAGGTGGGGAACAGAATTACTCTCCCTCTCTCTCTCTCTCTCTCTCTCTGTCGTAAGTTAGCAAGATGTTTTTTCTAGCAAGGATGCTGGCCTTATCTACGTCAAAGTTTCTAAGTAACTTTGGCTGTAGTTATGACATTGTTTTGTGGAAGTTTGTTGACGAGAACTGCCATTAGGTTGGCCACTCAGTTCCGAGAAGGAATCCTTTTGGCGCATTTCTTCCCTTTATGATGCCACCGCATCTTTTAAACAGGAGCTGCGTCAGTTGCTGAGTTATGGCAATCGGCCGTTTCTCTTTTAGGCTGTTGTTTCTATTACGGCTTATTTCGTTATTACTTTTTGATATCAACATTTTATTTGAAACTGTTAGTTTTTCATTACTACCATCCCCCTCTTAATAAGTAAGGTAATTTCTAGCGTAATAGGCTATCATTATT
>NC_087204.1:86808950-86841981 GCF_015104395.2 Macrobrachium nipponense
GGGAAACTACAAGTGATACTACCAAGAGTACACAAGGTGATTTCACATCAGCAAGCTAATGTGAAATCCTCATCCAGTTTTTCAAGACAGTTACAGAAACCTAATGTTGTCTGTTTCAAGTGTTGAAGAGTAGGACCCTACAGTCAAGAGTGTTACCGGAATTAACGGCAGTCAAAGCCATTTGGTCAAGTTGTGAAAGGTGACCAGTTGAAACAAACTAAGAAGAGCAGTGTGGGAAAGAATCAGACTCCAGAGAAGAATGAAACTAAACAAGCTAAATGTTTAGCAACCAGTGGAAATGTTACCTCAAGCAGTGAGTGGCTTAGCAGTGTGGAGGCTTTTAACCATATATCTTTGAGGGTATGCTGTCAACTCAAGAAGGAAGTGTCCAGGTACCAGTCAAGATATTATGTAATACAGGGAGTAACTCCTATATGCTGCTTACACCTGTCATGTGATTTGGTGACACGGAATGTTGATTTTGCTGTAAAGGGCTCACTGGCTGTGGAAGGTGTACATGTTCTGTTGGGGAATGAAGTTGGTGGTGTGCCATTTATTCCTTGTCCTGTAGTGACAGACAAACCATTGAAGATTAGTCCTACAGTAGAGTTGGAGAAGAATAACCCCCTGTTTCCTAGTTGTGTAACTACCAGAAGTATGAAGAGGACTATGACTGTTAGTGAAGAAATTGAGGATTTACACACCCAAGAAGGATCAAGCGAAGGATCTTTGTGCTTAGAAGAATTATTCCAGGGAAGTGAAGTTTCCCATAGTGCTGACCAAGAAGAGATTTCCCAAGAAGATGAAGAAGATTACGACGACAAAGAAGAAGAACCTGATGTTCCTGAAGAGACTCCAAGTAGTCAAAGTGTTCCTGAAGACAGTAGTGAAACTACAGTAGCTGAGTTAGCAGATATTGAGAATTCAACCCTTGAAGTTGGTCAAGTGACAAGAGAGAAGCTAATGGACTTGCAGAAGAAGGATGCATCCTTAACTGATTTGTTCTTCAGAGTTGTTGATCAAGAAGAGATGCAACAAACACCTACCTGTTATTATCTGAAGGAAGGTTTGCTGATGAGGAAGAATAGACCTACAGATATACCAGGAGATGCTGTATGGGGTGAATATCATCAAATTTTGATTCCATATCCATTGAGGAAGGAAGTGGTTGCAGTAGCTCATGAGTCTGGACATATGGGAAGGAATCAGGAAGACTGTGGAGGAAGAAATCCCAGATAGCTGGAAAACCGAATGAAACCATCAAGAAAGCCCCCCTACAACCTATAGAAGTTAGAGGAGAACCCTTTAGCAAAGTGATTATAGATATGGTTGGACCGCTGCTGAAGACAAAGAACGGAAATGAGTATTTGTTAACATTAATGTGTCCTGTGACAAGATATTCAGAAGCAATCCCTGTTAGAAACATATCTGCCAAGATAGTTGCTGAAAAACTTGTGGCGTTTTTCTCAAAGTTTGGTATACCAGAAATAGTACAAAGTGACAGAGGAACTTTACGTCAAAGTTATTCCAGGATGTGATTAATTTGTTAGGAGTGAAACAACAGTTATCCACTGCCTACCATCCAGAAACTCAAGTTGCCTTAGAAAGGTTCCACCACACATTGAAAAGTATGCTGACAAAGTATTGTTCTGAGTCAGGAAGAGAATGGGATGTTGGGTTACCATTAATGTTGTTTGAAGTTAGGAGTGCTTATCAAGAAAGTATGGGATGTTCACCTAATGAAATGATTTTTGGAAGAGAAGTTAGAGGACCATTGAAGATTCTTGCAGAAAATTGGGAAGGAAACCAAGAGGAAAACCAAGGAGAGTATGTGAAGAACTGAAGGAAAAGGTTGAAAGAGATTAGAAAATTCTCTTTAGAAAATCTGAAAGTGAGTCAAGAGAAAATGAAAAGGAGATTTGATGCTAAGACTAAGCTAAGAAGTTTTACTGTTGGCCAACAAGTGTTAGTGTTCTTACCTGTCAAGAGATTTCCCCTTACTAATAAATTTCAAGGTCCTTACAAGATAATTCAGAAGTTAAGTGATAGAACTTATGTGATTGAAACACCAGAAAGAAGAAGAAGACAAAAGAAGATACATGTGAACCTCTTGAAACCTTATTTCTCAGAAACTAAAACTGAAACTGTGTCAGTAACCCAAACAACTTTATCTACAGAAGATGATGGTGGCTACAAATTGAGGGGTGAAAGCAAGATGAATAATTCTTTAATTTTGGAAAGTTTGGAGGATAAACTGAAACATCTGAGTATTGAGCAAGGTGAAGACTTAAGTGAAGTAATTAGAAGTTTTCCAGAAATTTTTTCCGATGTGCCTAGGCATACTGATCTGACCAACCATGAAATCAAGATTCAAGATGGAAGACCATTTTTTAAGCAAAGAGCCTATCGCTTATCACCGTATCATCGAGATGTTTTGAAGAAGGAAGTTGAGTATTTTCTGCAACATGGATTAGCAGAACCCAGTTCAAGTCACTTCAATTCTCCAGTGAAGAAACCAGATGGTTCATTTAGGATGTGTACTGATTATAGGAAACTGAATTCTATCAGTGTGGCTGATAATTATCCTTTGCCTCTTATAGATCATTTACTTGATAATATTGGGCAAGCCAAGTTTGTTTCCAAGATAGACATGTTGAAAGGATATTATCAAATTCCTTTAGATGAAAATGTGAAGTTGCTGTCAGCTTTTATTACTCCATTTGGATTGTATCAGTATACTGTTCTGCCGTTTGGTCTGATGAATGCACCGGCAACATTTCAACGAGTGATGGATCAACTGCTAGGATCGATAGAAGGAGTAGGTGTATACCTGGATGACATTGTGGTTTACTCTACAACGTGGGAAGAACATCTGAAGATTCTGAGGAAAGCTTTCAAGAAACTACAAGAAGCAGGATTAACAGTCAACCTAGAGAAGAGTGACTTTGGAAAGGCAACTGTGCATTATCCTAGGTTTGAAGTTGGGAAAGGCCTTCTTGCTCCAGTAAATGCTAATGTAGAAGGTATCCGTAAGGTTACCCCACCTACTACCAGGAAACAGCTACAGCGATTTTTAGGCATGACTATCATTTATCCAGAGAATGAAAAATCATAATCAAAGACTGACCAGGTGGTCTTTGTGCCTGCAACAGTATAACTTAAGAGTGCAGCACATTAGTGGCAAAAACAATGTAGTTGCTGATTATTTATCTTGTTGCGAATCGTTGGATTCAACACCATGATAAAAAATCTTCTAGGCGGGAGGGGTATATTATATATATCTACTTTCAAAATGCATACATCCCCTCTTAGACTGTATAAAATGTTAGAATTGAATTTTACAACATTTTTTCAGATTCCTAGATAGCTTAGAGATAGGATGTTTTAAATGTGTGTTCAGATTTCACATAACGTAATGTAAAAGAAAATATATAACGTAGAATGTAGAAAGAGAGAGAATATCTTTGTCCGTTCAAAGCTAGAGTTGTTTTTCCTAATCTGTCAACACGTTTGATAAGCGAGCTCGAATCTTCAATGTGTTTTAGAATTCTGTCATCAAGTAAGATAAGGGACTTCTGCTTCGGTCGATCGAGTCGAGTACGTGTCTTTTTTTTTAACAGACTGGTCTCATACGTGTATGTCTTTGTCAAAGCCACTTGCAGATTACACATTTTGTATGTAAAGTTGCGTAAGATTTCGAAGCTTCTGGAAGCATTATTGCCAAAAACTTTTTGTCATCTCCCCTGTCCAGCTTCCGTGGGGAGAAGTTTTTCATTCGGGCATAGATTCTAAAACCGTTCACATCTCTCTCTCTCTCTCTCTCTCCTCTCTCTCTCTCTCTCTCTCTCTCTCTCTCCATCGCATAGCAATTTGATTTTAAAAGTAAACGTAACAATTTCGTACTTATTTGAATGGTCACTCGTAATTTGTAAATTTCAGATTTGATATTTCTTAGAGTTTATTTAGTTATTTTTTTGTATTTAGTGTTTTTGTGGAATCTGAACAAACATTGTTGTTGTAATGGCACCTGGTTTTGTGAAAGTGTGAAACAAGCCTGCAGCAAAGAAAGAAGTTGGTATATCAAAAAGGTAAAGTGTGTTATATTTTTATTAGTTGCAACTAATAACTGATAGGAACAGTGGTTAGATAACAACTAATAACTGAACGGAACAGTGGTTTGGTAAAAACTAAATAACTGATGGTTACAGTGGTTTGAGAGAAACTATTTACGTTTTTACACATTGCAAGTTTTTGTGTTTTGTGTTTGTTTCATTTTTTTGCATTTGTTCATTTTCTTATTGAAGTGTGCCTTTTTATTTTATATTCTGTGTGATTAATACTTTTTGATACTTTTGATACTGTCCACATTTTTCTGTATTTTCATTTGCATTCACAATTTAATTGACTTAGTTATTTTCATTGCTTAATCATTGCACATTTAATTAAATTTAACACTTGTGAATTAATTTGCATTAACTTAGAATTCTTTTCAAGTTTTATTATTGTTTAGCACTTGTGAATTCATTTCAAATTTTCAAAATTATTGCCTAACACTTTTTGATTGACTATCAATGTTTATCCAGAGAATGAAAAATCATAATCAAAGACTGACAAGGTGGTCTTTGTGCCTGCAACAGTATAACTTAAGAGTGCAGCACATTAGTGGCAAAAACAATGTAGTTGCTGATTATTTATCTTGTTGTGAATTGTTGGATTCAACACCATGATAAAAAATCTTCTAGGGGGAGGTATATTATATATTGCTACTTTCAAAATGCATATATCCCCTCTTAGACTGTATAAAATGTTAGAATTGAATTTTACAACATTTTTTCAGATTCCTAGATAGCTTAGAGATAGGATGTTTTAAATGTGTGTTCAGATTTCACGCATAACGTAATGTAAAAGAAAATATATAACGTAGAATGTAGAAAGAGAGAGAATATCTTTGTCCGTTCAAAGCTAGAGTTGTTTTTCCTAATCTGTCAACACGTTTGATAAGCGAGCTCGAATCTTCAATGTGTTTTAGAATTCTGTCATCAAGTAAGATAAGGGACTTCTGCTTCGGTCGATCGAGTCGAGTACGTGTCTTTTTTTTTTAACAGACTGGTCTCATACGTGTATGTCTTTGTCAAAGCCACTTGCAGATTACACATTTTGTATGTAAAGTTGCGTAAGATTTCGAAGCTTCTGGAAACATTATTGCCAAAAACGTTTTGTCATCTCCCCTGTCCAGCTTCCGTGGGGAGAAGTTTTTCATTCGGGCGTAGATTCTAAAACCGTTCACATCTCTCTCTCTCTCTCTCTCTCTCTCTCCTTCGCCCCATAGCACCTTTGATTTAAAAGTAACATAACAATTTTGTACTTATTTGAATGGTCACTCGTAATTTGTAAATTTCAGATTTGATATTTCTTAGAGTTTATTTAGTAGTATTTAGTGTTTTTTGTGGAATCTGAACAAACATTGTTGTTGTAACGGCACCTGGTTTTGTGAAAGTGTGAAACAAGCCTGCAGCAAAGAAAGAAGTTGGTATACCAAAAAGGTAAAGTGTGTTATATTTTTATTAGTTGCAACTAATAACTGATAGGAACAGTGGTTAGATAACAACTAATAACTGAACGGAACAGTGGTTTGGTAAAAACTAAATAACTGATGGTTACAGTGGTTTGAGAGAAAACTATTTACGTTTTACAGATTGCAAGTTTTTTTTGTGTGTTTGTTTCATTTTTTGCATTTGTTCACTTTCTATTGAAGTGTGCCTTTTTGTTTTTATTTTATATTTCTGTGTGATTAATACTTTTTGATACTTTTGATACTGTCCACATTTTTCTGTATTTTCATTTGCATTCACAATTTAATTGACTTAGTTATTTTCATTGCTTAATCATTGCACATTTAATTAAATTTAACACTTGTGAATTAATTTGCATTAACTTAGAATTCTTTTCAAGTTTTATTATTGTTTAGCACTTGTGAATTAATTTCAAATTTTCAATTATTGCCTAACACTTTTTGATTGAATTCATTTTCTTGAATTTGAATGATAAATTTGATTTGATTCAATTTTACTTAATTTGATTCAAGAATTAATTAAACTTTACTTTTTTTTTTAAATAACAGTAATTTTCCCCGATATTGTGAATTTCACTTATAAATTTTGAATTTAATAATAATTTTTTTTATTTAAAATTTTTATAAGTGTTTTCATTTTTATACCAGTATATTTGCATTTGATTATATTGATGTTAGGTAGAAACATAGAGTGGTAATTGATCTGTTTTCCTTCATTAACTTGATGTGACTTAGAACCAGGGAAGTACTTAGAATTCTGAAATCAGGAAATACTTAGACTTTAAAGTTGTTGATGGAGTGATGCCCTTTGCATTCAATTTAATTACTTTACAAAGATATTACCTCACACTTGTTTTGATGAACTTAATCTGATTTTCTGCAATACTGGTAAGTTGTTGAGGGATCACTGTTGCCTTTAGAGTATTCAGTCGTTTAGTACCTGTGATGAGGGTTCAGGTGTCTGACTTTTGTGAGGTAACAATAAATGAATGGTAAGTGTAGTAACCAGGTACTTGGCACTTCTTTACAATATATATATATATATATATATATATATATATATATATATATATATATATATATATATATATATATATATATATATATATATATATATATATATATATATATATATATATATATATATATATATATATATATATATATATATATATATATATATAAGACAGAAAACGTTGGCGCAAGCGGGCCATAGCATATGGAAGGACAGGGTGACAAGGAGATAGCCGGTCATCAGGTGATAGCACATTTATTGCCGACGCGTTTCATAATACACAGTTACATCATCAAGGCTAAAAGAGAAAAAACGCAAATTAAAAATACATGAAATATAACTTTGACTTCAAGTCTCAACAAATATACAAAAACACATAAAATGAAAGCAATTTAAAAAGCACCTGCTAGACTAAAAAGTTGAAGACTGAGTGATTCGGAAAGAAGGGAGAAGCACCGAAGAAAGCCAGTTCAACCCAGATACAACTGTACCGAGGAAGTGTGTGAGTTCAACTTGGGCACTAACTGCTTAAATAACGACTCTAAAATAAGCAGTTCATGTAAACGGCTTGTTTGGCCCAAGACAGAGAAGTCAGTATAATTGATGGTGGTTTTACATATTTTTGCATGATTTCTGATATTAGAAAATTCTGGATTGGACACTCTGCAGCCAGTACGATGACTGACACCATTATGTGAATCAGCTCTGACTTTTAGCAATTGTTTAGTCGAACCCACGTAAGTCCCCAAATCACATTTGGGGCAAGTATATTTATATACGAATGAAGATTGCAATATTGGGCAGAGTCTGTCTTTAAATTTGAAAAGTGGTCCTATTGTAAGGGAATTTTTTGGAATTAGTATAACTTACAACTTATTAAAGTGTTTTTCAATTGCAGCATTGAGATTCCTTCTAAATTTGTCGTCTTGGATGTATGGAATACTGGCATATAGTTTCTTTCGTGGAACAGTGCTTATGGAAGGGGAGTCCAATATGTATGTATATATATATTTACGTGTGGTGGTCGTTTTGGATGAGGGTATATTTATCCTTAAACCAAACACAATGCTGATAATATGGGAAGAAATCTAATGCTTAAGTTGAATAGCTTAATGAAGATCTTTGCTGATCTTGGACAAGTCACAAGGTAAACATGTGAGACCAGGTTGGACAAAAGGAAGTTCATTAGAGAAGTGAGAAATTGAATTTGAAAACAAGGGAAATTGTGTAGGCCAATGGAAGGCAAGGACGGACGTCTGTCCATGATAAGCGACTAGCAAGGAATGAGAGTGAACTAGGATGTGGAGGATTCGCTTTGGGGGATAGAATTATCCAACCCCTGTTGGCAGGTCATTCTGGAAACACTAAGGCTACCTAAGGCCCAACCAGCAGCCCATATAAACATTTGACCTGCCCTTTTTATCCTATGATAGGTCACTAGTATTGAACGGCTTTATACCCCACCTTTGGGGAAGAACGGAAAAGCCGATCCCCCAAGTCGTACGATGTGGGGGTAGAATGGCTGCTGCTGCTAGCTCAAATAAAATTTTTAAATACTGGCAAGGCGAGGTGGGATAAAACGTAAAACGCTCTCCCTGTTAAGAAGGCATTCACTTCCTTTCGGGCGTGAAGCACTTGGCTAATAAGTATCTTGCCTTCACTAGGCAGTCCTCTTCTCTAATTGAGGTTTTAGAACAGCGATACGGCTAACTACAATGGCCTACCTAACTTATAGGTGGAGATGCTAAGTGTACTAACTTACTGAATTAATAATGTAGTCTAGCCTAAATGGGAACTAATGGTTACTTTGAAAATTCTACTTGCTACTACTTTAATGCCTGGTACTGAATTAGCCTAACCTACTCTATACAATTAATCAAATAGGATGCAATCATTCCAGAATGTGGTACGCAAAAACGGAGGTTGAGTAACTTGAAGGGTTAAAATGCGTAAGGTGAGGTAATGATGCATGAGGGTGATGAGGGATTAGGGGTGTACCAGGATGAGAGGTGGATCTTCTTGTTCCTCCAGGATCTGGCGACATCAGTCCTAGGAGGTGACAGAGGCACCAACTCTGGGGAAAGGCCAGAAATGCCGTTGGGAGCAGAGGCAGTGGTAGCCCTGAGGGCTACAGGTGAACACCCTACTTTGGCAGCTGCAGCAACCATCGTAGAGGTAGAACCTAGTTCAGGGGAGGCCCTTACTCCAGCTGTTGTGACAGGCATCGTAAGGGTAAGACTCAAGGCTGATTCCTGGTTGGGCAGTTCCTGGTCGACTAGTGAAGGTGTGATGAAGCGGTCTGCCAGAGATTCGTCCTCGGCCGACAGAGGTGATGGGGAAGAAGAAGCATCTGGGGTTGGAGAGTGGCAATGGGCTGTGTTAAGCTCCGTGCAGGTTGGAGGATCTCCTGTAGGAGGATCCTTGGTTAGGTTAAGGTTGGGCCAGGTGCAGAGGTTAATGTTTGTGGTGGCTCCACATCCGGGCTGGATGGAGCATGGCACTCCTCAGTGCTCCCAAGTGGCACTGGCAGAGAATGGACATCAGGCATGCCTGGGATGGGTCCCGGAGGTGCCTAACCTCTCGGTGTGCCCATGGTGATGGGAGACAGAGAGTCCTGTCTCATGTAGAAGGCTGAGCCTTTTGGAGATGTGAGAGTGTTCGCTGCTCTTAGCTTGCTTGGGCACCCAGGCCAATTAGTGGAGTGCCCTATTATGTTACAGGTTTTGCAGTGGAACTGAGAATGATCAATTTCCTTCCATGGTGAAGGAGGAAACTGCTTGTGCAGTATTTCCGTGGGGAAGAAGGTCTTTGATGGCTCCTTGCTTTGGGGGAGTTGGTTGTGAGCTTAGGACCCCTGGTTCGTTGGAGATGAGAGGGCTTGAAGTCTTGCCCCAGGAGGAGGTCATAACCTCCTGAAATGTAGCTTGCTACTGCAAGAGTACAAACTTTTGAAAGGTGAGGTCTTGTGACTCTCAGTTGACAGATGGAAGGCTCAACTTGATGTGGTTGATACCCTCAATGGTGATTAGTTGATGTCTATTGATGTTAGCCCTGTGAGGAATTCAATCTTCCCGTATCAGGGAGACTTACACACCAGAGTCCCCAAAGGCTCTGACGTGTCTTGCATGATAATGGCTTTGGAAAGGTACTACAGTCAGTAATAGGGTCCTTAGCCGGGGTTCCTAGTGAAGAGGAATGGGTGACGGTCATAGCAATGGCAGGAATATTGTGATTTGCGGACCATCCATAGCTTGCGGACATGTGACCCTTCCGGCCACAGTCTCGGCAGAACCTCCTCCAGAACTTCTTCCTTGGCACTGGATGATGAGGCCAGGATGGCACCACAGGTCGTGAATCTGTGGGGTCAACAAGGCTTACAGTGTGCTCTGGCACAGGTGAAGAGTCCTTTCCGGCAGTGATTAGATGTGGGGAGGTTAAGGAATCCTCCCCCAGATCACCCTCAGGAACAAAGTCCGGGGTTAACTGATGGGCTCACCTCTGCCGAAGTGAAGGAGGCAGGCGGTGAAGCAGCAAAAGGTTGGCAGGAGACGGTGGGATTGTGAGGCACGGTAGGTTTGGGGCTGGAAGTTTGGCGAGTAGGCAGATACGTGGGCTACCTGTAAGTCCTATACAGGTGCAGCAACTCTTATGGAGGTGTTCCTTGTGCAGCACTGGTAGAGTGCTGGTGTGTCCAGTGGAACGACACTAAAGGCAGTAAAGTAAAGCATACTGAGGGAAAATGGCCCTCTGCGGGCAGTGTAAAGGTGTAGGAGAGAAAGTAAAAGGAGTACTTCAGCAGCCTAGTGGAGGACAATGCCACAGATAAGTGGCAACATAAAATGGTAGGGCCTGACATGCACTGGTGATGGCCAGTCCTAGACTGGTATGGGCTTCTTTTTATGGAAGTAATGGTGTTGGTGGCACTCTATGTTCAGTTGGGTGCTTGCAGTATGTGCAAGTCTTTAGAAATAATAAATGAAAAAGAGCACTCGGGCATGACCAGTTGCGGTAAATTAAAAGGGCTCAGTCCTTGGCTGAAGTACTCGGTAAATGAATAAATGGTTGCAAGCTGCAATAGACACAGGAGCATATATAACACGCTCTGTGTAAATGAAAGACATAAGAGACTAAAATAATGTCAATGGCACCTGAGTAGGTAATAAATCTAGTTCTCTTGGCTTTTGAATTATGGGCCTTCCCTCTCTTGGAGAGCGTAAAAAATGATGTGTCGAACTCCTTTGTGTTTATTTGAAATAATGATTTTAGTTTCAATGTGACGCCGTAGCGTGGAATGATTTCCTTACATTAAGGTTGGAAGAAGACTCGCTTTTGAATAATTTTTTGGTTAATAGAACAGACTAGCAATGGCCATTTTTTGCATTACTTTGTTAAAGGGTTTGCACTTTAATATTTATAATTTACGACGCGTTTACATTAACAATTCTTTTAATGTAAGTTATGAAGATTTACTGTTAATTTATGTAAATTACCTGGCTCCCTAAGTGACAAGTAAGAAAATGGTGGTAAGGATTTTAAAAGGT
This sequence comes from Macrobrachium nipponense, assembly GCF_015104395.2. Classification (NCBI taxonomy): domain Eukaryota; kingdom Metazoa; phylum Arthropoda; class Malacostraca; order Decapoda; family Palaemonidae; genus Macrobrachium; species Macrobrachium nipponense. Next base: position 86,820,079 of record NC_087204.1, read on the forward strand.
GTTAGCAAAGTATTTATTAATGAGAGGCTACATTAAGGATGAAGTTGCAAGAGAGCACGGTTTACACTCGACCGAAAGTCTAATTCGTTATTAAAAGCAAAACATTAAATGTTCTGGCAGAATGATAGATGCTAGTACTGAGATTGAAATTAGTTACATGACAACATCAAAATTTACTTTATTTGGCTTTAATCGTTACGATAAAAGTTTAAGTGGCGAATTGGTTGCCTTGGTGAAGAAAGGCTGACAGGAGTATGTTTTGTACCTGCACAGAGAGGCTAAGAGAGCTGGCTATGGTTGTCAACATGTTAAATTAGAGCTAAGTCGAACGACAAAAGAATTGAACACTTCCTTTGCTGCAACTATCAGACGAAAACACTCCTAGCTAGCTAATCTTGCTAATACATGCAATGAATCCCTGGCAAAGCACTTCCTAGTTCTAACTAGCACTTTCTGGCATCTAACAAACTCTTGGTCGTCTCCTACATCATGCTACAACCTGCTACAAAACAGAAAATTCATGGGCATTGATTGTGCGCCGCTAAACTAAAAACTTTTTTAGTGCTCTCACTGTTACAAAACTAATATCTTAGCTGGAACACTTCTATCAAACAGTTCTTCAATTACTTCCTAACGTACCTCAATGTTAATAATAATAATAATAATAATAATAATAATAATAATAATAATAATAATAATAATAATGATACCTACCGTCATCCCATGAGTTCTGCTTCCTTCCTTGCTAAGAATTTTATGATTTACGCTTTTTAAGGGATAACACCGAAGGTCGTCACTTTTACGTGTGGGGGTCGTTTTGGATGAGGGTATATTAATAAAATCTTAAGTCTTGCCGTAAACGTCTGCCACAACCCACACACGTACGGATACGGAGTGATAATGAAGTGCCTTTGACTTACCTTGAGTTAGAAAACTGTTTAATTAGCTAAGGTCCCCAGGAATTCAGCCATTTAAATTTAAATTAAATTTATTTACACAAAATTGAACAGCCTGAGACAAACGGAACAGCAGATAGGCCACGTGGAGAGGGCACAGAATACTGTGTTAAATTATTCTATCATTTACAATAACATGAGAGATGGGCTGAATTCACAATCTATGCAAGGCTGGTTTCTGATTTTTTATGATATCCTCTAAGGTGATTGGTCGCTGGCAAGGAGGCAGAAGCACGGAGTCAGAATCAGCAGGAATCTGGAATGGGATTCCAGGTTACAAACAACACTAACATAGACTTCTCCCACAACAATTATGACTAATGCACTGAGGGAATTTATCCTTTACTCAAACACAATGCTGATAATACGGGAAGAAATCTAATGCTTAAGTTGAATAGTTTAATGAAGATCTTCGCTGATCTTGGACAAGTCACAAGGGAAACATGTGAGACTAGGTTGGACAAAAGGATGTTCGTTAGAGAAGTGAGAAATTGAATTTGAAAACGAGGGAGATTTTGTTTGACTCAGAGGAAAAGAACTGGCTATATAAATGTAACTCAGACATATCTTGATGCCTTGTGGTGTGTAGCTTGATATGAGAGGATGGTGTGTCTTGTCCAAGTCCTGGGGGGCGCCAGCAAGCGCCTTTGGTAGGCCTACAGAAGGCAAGGATGGACGTCAGTCCACGATAAGCGACTAGCAAGGAATGAGAGTGAACTAGGATGTGGAGGATTCGCTTTGGGGGATAGACATATCCAACCCCTGTTGGCAGGTCATTCTGGAAACAGACATACGGCCAGTAACAAGGTCAAGGGAGAATAGATCTTAAAGCTAAGACTACCTAAGGCCCAACCAGCAGCCCATATAACCCATTTGACCTGCCCTTTTTATCCTATAATAGGTCTCTAGTATTGAACGGCTTTATACCCCCACCTTTGGGGAAGAACGGAAATGCGGATCCCCAAGTCGTATGATGTGGGGATAAAATGGCTGCTGCTCCTAGCTTGAATAAAATTTTTAAATACTGGCGAGGCGAGGTGGGATAAAACGTAAATATATATACATATATATATATATATATATATATATATATATATATATATATATATATATATATATATATATATATATATATTACCCGTACTTTAAGGGTAATCAGAAATTTTGATTATAAAGAGCAACAAAACTCGATTGATATATTTCGAGACGTCAGCGAATTGCTTGGCTGGACGTCCGGCAGATACTGACGTAGTAATACATATGGAATCATGGAAACGTGAGCATGGGTGTGAAAATTGAACAAGTGGGTGGGCTACATGAATTAAATTGTCACCTGATTGTGACGTCACTGAAAAAGGAAACAGAGCTCTTGGGATCAATTGCTTGTGTGCGTGCATACGTCCATCAGAGCGTATGCAAAAGAACCTTCTAGAAGGAGTTAGTGCGTTCGTGAGAGAAAATATGAGATAATCGGTGAGAAACGATTCATTACATGCCAAACTCTTCTAAGTAACTTCTGGGGAGAGAGCCATTGGGAGGCGCACGGAAAAGTCTATGGAAAGGTAATTGATGTGGAAAGACTTTTGTTGAACATTGCATATTTTACAGGTGCCCAAGAAGCTGAAGTGCCTACATGTGTGTGATCCTGCAGCGAGGAATATAATTAACATCGCCTTTGTGCAGGTGATGTTGCAGACATTGATCAGGCCATAGGGATAATCATGAATTCGTCTCTGGTCACGGAAAAAAAAGGACACGAACCATTTTATTCCGACGAACCAATTGGAAAACCATCTCATAGTATCAATGTACCGTTCAAGAAGATACAGGCATAAAAAATGACCTTGTAATTCAGAATTCTTCAGTCGAATGTACCCCATGTACCTGACGGCAACGCATAACTTTTAGGATAAAAATAGAAGTGTTACACAACCACACACACACACTCACCCATATCCCCGGCGCTGCCTGGGATAACTAAATGACCGCCTATAAAATCTCTCTCTAAAACTCTCTCTCTCTCTCTCTCTTCTCTCTTCTTCTTCTTCTTCTTCTTCTTCTTCTTCTTCTTCTTCCTAACATCCACTCTACAGATAAGTGAGCACACGATGTCTCCTAATCCTTGTAACTCCTTGTAACTCTCTCTCTCTCTCTCTCTCTCTCTCTCTTCTCCCTCCCAAACATCCACTCTACTCTCTCTCTCTCTCTCTCTCTCTCTCTCTCTCTCTCTCTGTCACCCCTTTCCCAACCTCTATCCCATTTGGTGCTATTGATGTCCTATATATACCGAAATTAGATTTAGTAAATTCGTAAAATTTATTTAGTTACTAAGTCTAGAGGTAAACTAGAAACACACAATTCTGGCTGTATGTGTGTTGATCATCTTATAAAGAAGCTTGCAACAGGCACTCTTCATCAAGAAAAATTTATAGGAAAACTTAACCATAATCCAAATGATAAAGCAAATCATAATCAAATTAAACCTTATTAAAAAGTAATACTAGCCCAGTTAAACAGAAATCCAACTCCAGTAAAATAAACAGAAATAACTCTCTCTGCCCAGTGGAAATAAATCCCCATTGCCTTAATGTTCAATCCATACATAATTCAATGGAATATTAATGGTCTTAAAACCCGTCTACATCTAGGAGAAATTCAAAGACCATTGAAAAATTATAACCCCATCAATATGCTTACAGCATACTAACGAAGTTGTTCCTTCTATAGGAAATTATACTCTAGCATCTCGTTTAGGTCCCTCTGCTGCTCCATTAGAAACTACGATATATATTCATAACAAAGTAACTTACGATGTTATGATAATTAACACCTCAGAGTTTCAATTACCTGGAGTTAAATTACATCTGAATAACTCATTTGACATTTATAATATGTACAATCAACTATGACCTGTAAAATTTACCCAAAGAATTACCTGACATGCAATAAGATTTCATATTAACTGGAGACTTCAAAGCCAACAATCCCCTCTGGGACACTAACTGCGTGAGTGTTGATACAAATGGTTCCATGGTTAAACAAATAATAAATGATCATAACTTCTGTATATTAAACGAGGGAGATATTTGCACTTACTACTCAAAAACTCATGGAACATATTCATCAATAGATCTAACTCTATGTTCCAACAATATTATTGATAGGTTTGAATGGAACGTCCTAGATGACCTATATAGCAGTGAACATTTCCCTATTTTGATAACTACGTTGGGACATACACCAACTCCTCCTATTCAACGTTATAATACAAATAAAGCTGAATTGGATAAGTTTCAATTTTATACAGGTCAAGTGCCTCGTTCACTTATTCACAAGATCGTGATGAAACAAATGATTTCTTCGTAAGCTTCATCACAAAAGCAGCTGACAAATTTATGCCTCTGACGAATCCCTGACCAATGAAACACTCGGTCCCTTGGTGGTCAGAATCTTTAACACAATTAATGAATGAAAAACATGTAATTAGAAGAAAATTAGAAACCTTAAATAAAAGATTTAAAAATGTGAGTACTGGTCCCCTAATGTTGGGAAATACCATAAACAAACTCGTTGATATAGTCATAGAAATCAGTATTCTGAAACCATATTTTAATAACATATTTGCTAAATTCAGAAATGAAGCAATAAAAGGTAAGATACTTTCGTGGCAAAATATGTATCTAGCATATCAGAAACTACCTCAATGCAAAAGGTATAGCAGAAATTTTGAAAAATGAATGGCTTGTATAGCAGACCTGCCAGACAGGCATTTAATGCATAATGGCTCGTTGGTTCGTGATACAAATATTATTGGACGCAGTATTGAAAACATAAGCATCATCAGTAATTTGGATGCCCACTTTCGATCCATCAAAAGAAAAGAAGCAATTCCATTGAATTTTGATGCAGTGGAAGATAAATTCTACAGTAAAAGATTTACTACAGAGGAGATAGAATTTGCATTATCAAATTGTAGTTCAACGTGCCCTGGTAAAGACAATATAAACTTTGATATGATAAAAAATCTATCCCCTTTAGCTAAGGCCTATCTATTAGATTTTTATAATCATCTTTTGACACAACATCTATTTCCAAAGGTATGGAAACATGTAATAGTAATACCAATAGTTAAGCCAGGAAAAGATCCCATGAATCCAAACAATTACAGACCAATTTCATCAACGAGTTGTGTTTGCAAATTACTGGAAAAAATGGTAAATTATAGATTGAACTGGCGTTTGCGCCGCAACAACATTTTATTAGCTTCACAATTTGGCTCTCAAACAGAACGATCCACCTTTGGGCTCTCTATCACACTTGGAAAATTATATCCGTCGAGGTTTTGAACGAAAGCAAATCCCAGTAGCCATATTTTTTGACATCCAGAAGGCATACGACACTACTTGGAGGCATTCAATACTAGAATCCTTACATCACAATGGTTTTCGAGGACACCTCCCTAATTTTATTAGAAAACTTTTGGTGGAAGAACATTCCAAACTCGTATAGACAACATTTATTCAGAATCTTTCAAACTTGACTGTGGTGAACCCCATGGCAGTGTCTTAAGTGGGACTCTTTTTGCATTAACAGTTAATGACATAGTTGCTCAATTGCCACAGGAATTGCAAAGTAGTCTGTATGCGGACGGCTTTGCAATATACTACTCGCCAAATAATCTTCGTCACTTGCAAAGAATTCAGAATAACGCTACTCGTAAAATACATGTCTGGACGGCTTCTGTTGGTTTCAGACTTTCAGCTGAAAAAACTCAAGCAATAATGTTCTACAAGTAGAGTAAATGGAAGCAAAGCCAAGATATAAATCTCACATTGGGTAACGTTCAAATCCAATACCAGGATAAGGTAAAATTTTTGGGAATAATATTCGATACCCATCTCAATTGGAAAGCGCATATATCATACATCAAATCTAAATGTAATAATGCTCTCAACCTAATGTTGAAGTTGTCTCGTGCAATATGGGGAGCTAAGAGATGAACTCTACTGATGATCTATAAAGCATTATCTAGAATAGATCATGGTAGACCAATATATGGATCTGGATCTAAAGCTACCTTGAAGTCTTTAGATCCAATACATTCTCGAGGCCTTAGGCTTTGTATTGGAGCATTTAGATCTTCCCAAATATCTCAGTCGTATGTGAAAGTGGGGAGTCCCTTTTGTCCTTACATCGAGATTTTGTAACAATGCGAAGTGCACTGAAGATCGTATCCACCAATTCTCCAACAAAGAAACTCTTTAATCAAAGCGATGTATTTATAAACAATCATGAACCCCCATTCCCAATTAGAGCGAATAGGCTATTATATTGAACAAACATTAGAATTAATCTTATTCAACCATCTATTTTTCCTCCTCCTTGGATCATGAAGAAAACAAGAATAAGCTCTCATCTTTTTTATTTAACAAAAAGATATAACCATACTGCGAATCTCCGTAAACAGCATACCTTCGAACATATTGAAAGGAAAGGACCTCACTCTGCTATATATACTGATGGATCTAAGTCTTCAATGGGGACTGGCTGTGCTGCAGTAACCTCAGACAAAACAAGACAGCTCTCATTACCTAGTGAAGCATCAGTATTTACTTCTGAACTATCAGCGATTTTATTGACACTTGACATGGTTAAAACAATTGAAGATAAGGTGAATCTCAAATTTTTCATTTTTTCCGATTCAAGAAGTACCATAGAAGCCCTCAAAGGTTACACGCATAGAAATCAACTGATATCACAAATGAAAGACCTCCTTAACCAATTATATTCTCGCGGAGTAAATATTAAAAATGCTGGATCCGGCCCATGTTGGAGTTTTCGGTGATGAGAAAGCAGATACCGCTGCTAAATCGGCCATACATTTACCACAGGTCGGCATTAAACTTCCTAACAAAGATTATATAACTATACTTAAGAATTTTATGGTTAGAAAAGGGCAGGAAATTTGGAATAGTGAATCGGAAAATAATAAATTGAAACAAATAAAACGAATAGTTTCTCCATGGGAATCATCAAATCAGTATGACAAGAAAACTGAATTAATTTTAACGAGATTGCGTATTGCTCATACAAGAATAACACATGATTTTTTAATGAGTTTTACTGATTGTAAAATCTTTAGATGTCAAAGAATTTTGTTTCCGTCAGAAAAGTATTTCTGACATTTTATCAGATCCTGAGTTTCTCTGTTTTAAGGATTTTAACGTTTTTAAAAATATATATTATAAATAAAATTCTTTTTTTTTACTCAGATTTAATATTAATTTATTTTTTTATCATTTAGATTTAATATAGATAATCATATAGATATATAATATATATATATATATATATATATATATATATATATATATATATATATATATAGTATATACTATAATATATGTATATATATATATATATATTATATATATATATATATATATAGAGAGAGAGAGAGGTGTGTGCGCGTGTGTATTTCTATGTGATTTTTAAAAGCACCAATTTAAGGCGAAAAGGGGAGAAATCGGGGAACTGTATAGAAATACACTGAAAGGAGCACGATGTTAATGATTTTTCATAGCTTCAGAGAGATATAAAATTCCTGAGTCTGCCGAATAAAAGAAGAATCTTTACATAATAGCAATATGCAACCCTAAGTCAGTCGACTCATTTTATAATGCAGGGAGTAGAGAAGTGAGCGTACGGGTACTACTCAGAACAAAAACGAAATTAAAAATGCAAAAGCGCGCACTTCAAAAGACTCAATTAACAAAGAGAGAGAGAGAGAGAGAGAGAGAGAGAGAGAGACGAGAGAGAGAGGAAGAGAGAGAGAGAGAGAGAGCAGAGAGAGAGAGGAAGAGAGAGAGAGAGAGAGTAAAACCAAGTAGTAGCTACATAGGGGAAAACAAAATATCGGGCCAAGACCACAACATAGTTCAGACAAACTATGGCCTTAAAGGAGGGGGAAAGGGTGAAGGTGGTGAATAATTCAAGGGCACAGAAGTTGCGTGAAGAGTCGAGGAGGGGAGTTAGTGACATAAGAATGAAAATGGTTAGGGGCCAGCTGGAGATGGAGGCAGTGGAATACTGAATAAATAGAAGCGATGGTAGAAGGAAGGAGAGACAGTAGATAATCAAAGCAAAAGAGCGCAGTGCAGTATTAAAGGCAAAGTTTTTTTATGAGATAAACTACTCTGAATGGTGATGATTTTCTTCAAACGATACAAATACTAAAAATAATGTCTTGCAACATTGACTGAAATAAAATGAAACACTTCATCATAATGTATTTACACATTTCGATTGCAAAAACTAATAACAAATAAAACAGAAAGTATTTCTACTTCTTGTCAACATTGTTTACCAAGTCTTACACAAAGGTATCATATGACAATGAGAATTCAGGATAATTTTCGTACACGTAATACATAAAGTATTTTTGATGCTCTCTCTCTCTCTCTCTCTCTCTCTCTCTCTCTCTCTCTCAAAGGTGGATACATACCTGGTTAAAACCCTACAGGGTCACTAGCTGGAGAGATTCGTCTTTTGCCCCTAACTTGGCTGCAGTCCAATATACTCGAATAATCACTAACTACCAAAATCACTTCTTAGCCTTGGTATACCAAAGGCGCATTGATATTTCGAGAAAAGTAATAAGTTCACATACATTCACTTAGTCTTCTGGGGACACCCTCTTCCATAATAGTTGCTTGAGGTCTCCTTTGCAAGAATACGTGGTTAACGTATTATCTAAGCAGAGCACAACAGGGTCACTAAGTTAGCCTGTTTGTGCATGTGTATGAAAGTGTACCCGAGATATGTATATATATATATATATATATATATATATATATATATAGTATATATATATATTATATATATATATATATATATATATATATATATATATATATATATATATATATATATATATATATATCTATATATATATATATATATATATATATATATATATATATATATATATATATATAGCTATATATATAGATATATATATATATATAGATATATATGATATATATATATATATATATATATATATATATATATATAGATATATATATATATATAATATATATATATAGTGACGAAGGGCCAAGTATCTGGTTACTACACTTACCATTATATTTATTGTTACCTCACAAAAGCCAGACACCTGAACCCTCATCACAGGTACTAAACGACTGAATACTCCAATGGCAACAGTGATCCCTTAACAACCTAATAACCAGTATTGCAGAAATCAGACTAAGTTCATCAAAACAGGTGTGAGGTAATCTTGTAATAATTAAATTTAATCAAAGGGCATCACTCCATCAACAATTTTTAAAAGTCTAAGTATTTCCCTGATTTCAGAAGTCTAAGTACTTCCCTGATGGTTCCTAAGTCATTTCAAGTTAATGAAGGAAAAAACTGATCAATTACCACTCTTATGTTTCTACCATAACATCAATATAATCAAAAGCAAAATACTGCTCGAAATGAAATACTTCATAAAAATTTAAATACAAAAAATTTATTAATAAACTCAAATTTTATAAGTGAAATTCACAATATCAGGGAGAATTACTGTTACTTGAAAACAAAGTAAAGTTTAATTAATTCTTGAATCAAATTAGGTAAAATTAAATCAAAATTAATTTATCTCAAAATTCAAGAAAATTAATTCAATCACAATTCAAAAGTATTAGGCAATAATTGAAAATTTGAAATTAATTCACAAGTGGTAAACAATAATAAAGCTTGAAAAGAATTCTAAGTTAATGCAAATTAATTCATAAGTGTTAAATTTAATTAAATATGCAATGATTAAGCAATAAAAATAACTAAGTCAATTAAATTGTGAATGCAAATGAAAATACAGAAAAATGTGGACAATATCAAAATTTGCAAAAAGTATTAATCACACAGAATATAAAATAAAAAGGCACACTTCAATAAGAAAATGAACAAATGCACAAAAATGAAACAAACACAAAACACAGAAATTTGCAATGTGTAAAAGTGTAAATCTTTTCACTCAATATCTGTCATTACTTATTAGTTTTTACTTAACCACTGTTCCTATCAGTTATTAGTTGTTACTAATAAAAATATAACACACTTTACCTTTTTGGTATACCAACTTCTTTCTTTCTTGCTGCAGCTCGTTTCACACTTTCACAAAACCAGGCGCCGTTACGAAACAATGTTTGTTCAGAATCCACAAAAAATCACTAAACAACACTAAATAAACTAAGTAATATCAAATATGAAATTTTCAAGTTACGGGTGACCATTCAATAAGTACAAAATCGTTACGTTACTTTAACATCAAAAGTGCTATGCGATGGAGAGAGAGAGAGAGAGAGAGAGAGAGAGAGAGAGAGAGAGAGAGAGAGAGATATGAACAGTTTGAGTCTTTAAGCCCAAATGAAAAACTTCTCCCTTACGGAAGCTGGACTAGAGATGACAAAACGTTTTGGGCAACAATGCTTCCAGAAGCTTCGAAATCTTACGCAACTTTACATACAAAATGTGTAATCTGCACGTGGCTTTCATCAAAGACATACGCGTACAAGATGATTCTGCTCAACAGACACGTACCCGATCGAAACGGAGGTTGAGCAATAATTAAGACTGACATGTTTTGATAACAACACGAAGACTCGAGCTCTCTTATTAAACGTGTTGACAGATTTTGAAAAACAACTCTAGCTTTGAACGGTCAAAGATATTCTCTCTCTTTCTATATTCTACGTTATGTATTCTTTTTATAATATGATATGCGAAATCTGAACACACATTTAAAACATCCTATCTCTAAGCTATCTAGGAATCTGAAAAAATGTTGCACAATCTTATTCACAATATTTATACAGTCAAGAGGGGGAAATATGCATTTGAAAGAAGCAAATATAATATATATATATATATATATATAATATATATATATATATATATATATATATATATATATATATATAATAATAGATATTTATAGAATATATATAGATATATATAGATATATATATATATATATATATATATATATATATATATATATATATATATATATATATATATATATATATATATATATATAGAAGAATCATAGGGTAGCAGACCCGACCAACATCCAGTTGGCGAGAGGTAAAGGCATGTCTTTCACAGGTATCGTTTATTACACCGGACGTTTACATCACATGATGCATCCTCAAGGCTGGAAATTATATATTAAGAATACTAAAATCATCACTCACTTATAAAAAATCTAAAAAAGCACAACAGATATTTGACATTTACAAATACAAATTAAAACGAGAACTTGAAAGGAAACACCTACCAGGTGATGAGTTAAAAAGTGACTAAAAAGGCAGAGAAAATTAAACATAAGAGATGACTAAACAGAACGTGGAGAGTAACAAACAGGCAGTTATGCCTTTACCTCTTCAACCTGGGATATATATATATATATATATATATTATATATATATATATATATATATATATATATATATATATATATATATATATATATATATATATATCTATATATATCTATACATATACTATATATATATATATATATATTATATTATATTTATATAGATATATATAGATATATATATATATATATGTATATATATATATATATATATATATATCATATATATATTATATATATATATATATTATATATATATATATATCTTACGAAGGCGAAATGGACACTCGTTTAAACAGTTAGAGAGAAACTCCTAACTTGGTAACGTGACCTACCTTTCTATGAGTCGCCACCCTAGGCAAATTCAAACTCCGTTATTATAAAATATATACTTTTATTTCCCCAAAAATAGCTAACATGAAAACGGAATCTAAATGGGTTAAGGATAACTAAAAAAAAAAAAAAAAAAAAACAGATGAAGCGTTTAAACTATCATATTCTTTCTAAATCATATTAAGTAAGTACACCCCTCCTGTCTCTTTCTGTCCAAGAATTCTTAGTTTATCAAAAGTCTAGAGCAATCCCATTTTTCTATTTGTTGACTTCGAATCCATCTAAAAAATGATGATATATAATCAGACAATAAAACATTATGCTTCATCAATAAAATGTGTGTCACAGCGCACTCCCCTTTCTGTAGAATTGAACTAATTACCATTTCGATGAACCTCCAACGCCTCTTCTACGCTGAAATCCACTTCCCTAAAACAATATCAGGGAAGTAAACCTTTGATTCTCATACAAGAGATTATATGTAATTTTCTGACATATAATCTCTTGTACTAATGTACAAGAGATTATATGTACTAATGTACGCATGCTACATACATGAAACTCGATAACTTTTCCCGTGATTAACTCATGTCTTTGGAATGCATCAAACGAACTCAATCTGCACACACTGTTTTTTTTTCTATTTGTTTTTTTCATCTCGCATCTCCGAGGAATCCAGCGTTGCATCTATCTCTAACCTGCTAGAGCTAAGGTTATTAACCCCACTATTTTAAATATATACGTCTCTACCAGTGCCTTAAAATATATATATATATTTGTGTGTATGTATGTATGTTGCACATATACATACATTTGGGTGAATATTACTTTAATCCCACAACCTATCCCACAAGTGCCGCGTTTTGTACCAGTCTCACAGATTGTTATTGTGATTTACGTATAGAGTGAACGCATATAAATCAGAAATATTTTCTAAATGTAGTACACGACATGAATGTGATACTGCAACATTGAAAATGCTATTTGTGAAGTCATGGATTGAATACCTCTCAATCTGTCTTGACTTTTCAAAAAAAGAAAGAAAAAAGTGGTTAGCAGATACACCTACTATTCTGAAGGTTTTTCATTTACTGGCAGAATAAAAAAGTGGATATTGGGTGAAAACGGCGTTACCTTTTTTCAAGCTACGCTGAGGATAATTTCAACTCATTTCGCGGAGCACTTGAATTTTTGTGAAGAATTTGGGTCTGGGAGGATTTGGCGATTCTTCAGGAAAGACGAGGAAAGGCACAAGAAGGCCATTAGCCAGAAAGCTTTCCTCAAAGAGATGCATGAGCCTGCATTATGAGCTCCAAGCAAGCAACAGAAAGGTAATTCTGGGCAAACTTTGTCTCTCTCTCTCTCTCTCTCTCTCTCTCTCTCTCTCTCTCTCTCTCTCTCTCTCTCTCCGCATAACAGTCCTATTGAAGTGCCTGATGATCAAAACTTTGCTGAAGTCTTCTTTCAATTAAGATGGCGGTCGGAATCAAATTTCGTCTTCATTTTTTCTTCTTTTAATTTATCCTGTTATTATTATTATTATTATTATTATTATTATTATTATTATTATATTATTATTCATAATGATCAGGCATTCCCACTGAAAACATACCGAAATGCATCTGAAAGACAAAAAAATCGCTTTTGTTTGGAGGTCTATTTTTGTTCAAATATTCACCAAGTCTTTGAGCTTTTAATCCCCGTACGAAAGGAAAGGGACGTAAAGGTTCCATTTAACACCATTTTGCTGATGCTATGAAACTTTTAAGACGACGAAACTTATTTTGATGATGGAATAACAATCATGAGATTTCCTTTGTCGAATCGGGGCTTCACGGTTAGGGAGGAGGCTAACAATCACGTGATCTTTAAAACTTGTTAGGCATCATGCCAGTGGAATGATAATAATGATAATAGTAAGACCGCAAACTCTCCTGGAAATAGATGATACAGATATCCTAAGTAGTTGGTTTGTCCAAATAATAATAATAATAATAATAATAGAATAAGAAGGATATGGGATATGCTAGTGGAAATTGTACCCATAATCATAGGAAACTAGGCACGATCCCAAGATCCCTGAAAAGGAATCTGGAAAAACTAGAGGCTGAAGTAGCTCCAGGACTTATGCAGAAGAGTGTGATCCTAGAAAAGGCGCACATAGTAAGAAAAGTGATGGATTCCTAAGGAGGAGGATGCAACTCGGAACCCCACACTATGAATAACACCCAGTCGAATTGGAGGTCTGTCATAGACCAAAATAAATAAATAAATAATAATAATAATAATAATAATAATAATAATAATAATAATAATAAGAATAATAATAATAATAATAATAATATAATATGGAAAAAAAATGTGGCGCCGTGAGGAGTTGGTTAGGTCGTCAATAGACTTAAGTCAAGTTAAGCAACATTGGGGCTGGTCAGTCGTTGGATGGGTGACGTCTCTTCGGCGTTGATTCCTTGGAAAGGATCTTTACCATAATTTCCTCAGTCTACTCAGCTGTAAATGAGTACCTATCCCTGATGGGTAGGGTCCAGCTATGGGTTAAATAGCAAAACTCAGCAATGATGGAAAGAAATGAAGGAATAAACGACAACGACGTAAATGGAACCTCTGGCAACAGAGGAGCCTCGTCCGGCAACCAGGTATTCAACCCAATTGTAGGGGAAGACGGTCAGGTACTTGGAGGTCGTCATCCAGCAACTGATCACCACAACGACAGTAATCAACAGCCTGAGATTGGAGCTACAGAGGCAAAAAGGAAGAAATGGACAAGAGAAGAAAATAAGGAAATATGGAGATGCTACATCAGAAGCAACCCGGCGGAGAGAGGATATAGAAGAAGATTGATCAACATCTGGAATGAGAGGAATACACAAAACAGAGCAGAGGCTGACAGACCAAGTAAGGAACATAAAGAAACAGAACTGGCTCTCCCCAACAGAAAGAGAAGAACTGGAAAGGGAAATGTCACACGACGACGAATTACACGAAGACGAACTGAGAGACGATGCCACAGAAGACGACAGGGAGGATGAAGTATCAAACAACGACACACGAAGAAACACCGACGAAGTAACAGAGAGGACGGAATGGGTTGAAAAGATTAGACAATGGATGGAGCCAGATACAGAGAGAACAAAGATCCCCTCCATGAAAGCCTACAACACAAGAAAGTTAAGGGAGAAAACAAGTGAGGTCAATGAAATAATGGGCCAATACACACCACCAGTATCACAGAAACAAATAACTTGACATATGCAGGAGCAAGATTAGTAGCAGAACTGATGGGGATTCGAACACCAACACCACCAGCTCAACCAACCCAACAGAAACCAAAACAGCAACCTCCTTGGAAAAGGCGCCTGGAAAAGCAAATCATGGTGATGAGATCTGACTTGAGTAAACTGAAAGAGATGGCAGAAAAAAAGGCTAAGAAGCAAGAAAACAAGGGAGGAACTCACGAGAAATACAAAGTACAAGAGAGGGGACTAAACAACACAATAGAAGAGTAAAACAGAGGCTTAAGGCCAAGCACACAAGATCCAACGGTACATGAACAGGAATAAGGGAACAAACTATTCGGAACCAACCAAGAAAAGACTATACAAAGCCAACTAAGAGGGGAAGACAACCACCCAGAAATTCCTGAAGCCGAACCAAGTAAGAGACTCTGGGAAAACATATGGAGCAATCCGGTATCACACAACAAACATGCAACATGGCTAGGAAGTCAAGGAAGAAGAAACAGGGAGAATAAAACAAAGATTCACAGAGATCACGACAGACACAGTCAGACACCAACTAAAGAAAATGCCAAACTGGAAAGCCCCAGGTCCTGATGAAGTCCATGGATACTGGCTCAAAAACTTCAAGGCCCTACACCACGAATAGCAGAACAACTCCAATCATTGTATCATCAAATCACCAAGCACCCAAATGGATGACCACAGGAAGAACATCCTTAGTACAAAAAGACAAGAGTAAGGGAAATATAGCCAGTAACTACAGGCCTATCACCTGCCTACCAATAATGTGGAAGTTACTAAACAGGTATCATCAGTGAAAGGCTATACAACTACCTAGAGGAGACAAACACCACCCCTACCAACAGAAAGGCTGCAGAAGGAAGTGTAGGGGCACAAAAGACCAGCTCCTGATAGACAAAATGGTAATGAAGAACAGTAGGAGAAGGAAAACCAACCGCCTAAGCATGGCAGGATAGACTATAAGAAAGCCTTCGACATGATACCACACACATGGCTAATAGAATGCCTGAAAATATATGGGGCGGGGAGAGGCAAAATACATCAGCTTCCTCAAAAATACAATGCGCAACTGGAATACAATACTTACAAGCTCTGGAATAAGACTAGCAGAGGTTAATATCAGGAGAGGGATCTTCCAGGGCGACTCACTGTCCCCACTACTCTTCGTAGTAGCCATGATTCCCATGACAAAAGTACTACAGAAGATGGATGCCGGTTAGCCAACTCAAGAAAAGAGGCAACAAAATCAACCATCTGATGTTCATGGACGACATCAAGCTGTATGGTAAGAGCATCAAGGAAATAGATTCACCCTAATCCAGACTGTAAGGATTGTATCTGGGGAACATCAGGATGGAGTTTGGAATAGAAAAATGCGCCTTAGTCAACATACAAAAAAGGCAAAGTAACGAGAACTGAAGGGATAAAGCTACCAGATGGGAGCAACATCAAACACATAGATGAGACAGGATACAAATACCTGGGAATAAGGGAAGGAGGAGATATAAAACACCAAGAGATGAAGGACACGATCAGGAAAGAATATATGCAGAGACTCAAGGCGATACTCAAGTCAAAACTCAACGCCGGAAATATGATAAAAGCCATAAACACATGGGCAGTGCCAGTAATCAGATACAGCGCAGGAATAGTGGAATGGACGAAGGCAGAACTCCGCAGCATAGATCAGAAACCAGGAAACAAATGACAAAGCACTACACCAAGAGCAAATACGGACAGACTATACATTAAACACGAAAGGAAGGAGGGAGAGGACTACTAACGTATAGAGGACTGCGTCAACATCGAAAACAGAGCACTGGGGCAATATCTGAAAACCAGTGAAGACGAGTGGCTAAAGAGTGCATGGGAAGAAGGAAATGATAAAAGTAGAACGAGACCCAGAAATATACAAAGACAGGAGAAATGGCTAACCAGATGGAAGACTGGCACAACAAACCAATGCACGGACAATACATGAGACAGACTAAAGAACTAGCCAACGATGACAATTGGCAATGGCTACAGAGGGGAGAGCTAAAGAAGGAAACTGAAGGAATGATAACAGCGGCACAAGATCAGGCCCTAAGAACCAGATATGTTCAAAGTACGATAGACGGAAATAACATCTCTCCCATATGTAGGAAGTGCAATACGAAAATGAAACCATAAACCACATAGCAAGTGAATGCCCGGCACTTGCACAGAACCAGTACGTAAAAGAGGCATGATTCAGTGGCAAAAGCCCTCCACTGGAGCCTGTGCAAGACACATCAGCTACCTTGCAGTAATAAGTGGTACGAGCACCAACCTGAGGGAGTGATAGAAAACGATCAGGCAAAGATCCTCTGGGACTATGGTATCAGAACGGATAGGGTGATACGTGCAAACAGACCAGACGTGACGTGATTGACAAAGTCAAGAAGAAAGTATCACTCATTGGATGTCGCAATACCATGGGACACCATGGGATATGCAGTGGAAATCGTACCCCATAATCTATAGGAGCACTAGGCACGATCCCAAGATCCTGAAAAGGAATCTAGAAAAAACTAGAGCTGAAGTAGCTCCAGGACTCATGCAGAGAGTGTGATCCTAGAGAAACGTCACACATAGTAAGAAAGTGATGGACTCCTAAGGAGGAGCAGGATGCAGACCCGGAACCCCACTATAAATACACCCAGTCGAATTGGAGGACTGTGATAGAGCAAAAAAAAAAAAAAAAAAAAAAAAAAAAATAATAATAATAATAATAATAATAATAATAATAATAATAAGAAGAAGAAGAAGAAGAAGGAAGAAGAAGAAGAAGAAGCAAGAAGAAGAAGAAGAGAGAGAAGACAGAAAAAGAAGAAGATACTCAGCAACTAAATTCCAAGTGTTAACAGATTAGATAAAAATGTAAGTTCAAACATTTTCCAAAATTTTGAAAAATCGTGACATTCAAAATTCGGTGAATAAAATTCATATCTGACAGTACCATTTGACTCTGACAACGGAAATGATTCTTATAAGTACTACCATACTGTCAATTTACAGAAAAAAATCAATAATAAGAAATTCCTAGTCAAAAGTCATTCAGACTTCGATATGGAAAAATAGTGGTCATTTAGTCGTTCAAAATAAAAACAAAAAACTCCCATGGTATACCAGCATTGTTTTCGTAAATTCCTGAATGACAGGATGTTGTTTTAGCTTCTTTTGTCTCTTATGCTGGGCCGTGTAGGTGTTATAAACATAAAGGAATTTAGTATTTTGAACAACTCCGTTGTTTCCTTTAAGATTTTTTTTTTATTAAAGCAATAATCATTATTGTATCCTTTTTCGTTACCAGAATTGCTTATTACTCAAACTTATATACACATACGTAAAGTAAAGAATTGCAATCAGAGAAAGACAATCGGAAGTGGTCGGTACCCACATCTATCGAAGACCTGCTTGAAAATGATTACAATTCATTTTTCAACGCCGTCTAGAGGCTTAATGGAAGATGGTTTGAACTGAATGGATAATCAATTGGAGCGAGTAGCCCAATACCCAGTCCGACTTACAACGGGATGCCAATTCGAAAAGGCCATTAGCAAAACCAGCTAACTATGGAAGATCAATATTAAAACACAGCGTTAGCCATTAGCAGAATCACCGTAGGGAGCCATTCATAAACCTGCACAAACAAAATTGACCTTCTGGTGCTGCCAGTTGATTCTCTCTCCGCTCTCTCTCTCCATTGCACTCCTTCCCTCATTATGGAGTTGAAGCACAAAGCCCTTTTGGAATTAAAATGAAACCCACCCTTGGGAACAAGAGCAACAGAATTTTTTTCATTTTACTTTTTGCCTCTAATACGGGCGAGCATTTTCTTTTACTTCATCTTATTTGTGTGCTTGTAAAGAAACTCTCATTTCTTATTTTCATTTTGTAATAATGGAATTTATGCATTAGAATTTTCGTACTTACATTATTTTTATTTTGACTTTGTTCCTTATATTTTTCTCCGAAAACGATAGACATTTGAAATGAAATATGTTTTGCATATTTATGTATACGCACGTATAAATTCGTAAGCTATTCCTGAAGTATAGTGAACTGGATATTTGTGCCTTAATACTTGTCAATATACTAAAACGTCACGTGTGTACCTCTTAGTGCCGGCAATTCATATATATATATGTGTGTGTATGTGTGTGTGTGTGTTAAGTGAACGCGAAGGTGATAATAACAATAAATCAAAGCAAAAATTACGCAGTAGTATATACGTGAAGAAGATGATGAACCATAAGAGAGATTAGGAAGGGAGAGAGAGAGAGAGAGAGAGCTGACACTAACAAGCACTGGGCACACAAGGAAACAAAAACACCAGAGACCACGTCATTTAAAGCATTGAGAAAAATTCTGGGCGGGAACGGAAGAAGGCGGTGCATTACTGAAATGGCGCAAAGGCTTTATGAAGACAGAGAAGGGGACTTTGGAAATAGGAACAAAAAAAGAGAGAGGAAGCAAGGAATAGTTAATTAATAGCGGCAATGGTTAAAGGTCAAGGGGAAAAAAGAAGGCTTCATATCAGATGAGTGTGGAGTCCCTGAGTTCTAAAAGCTTCGTCATAATGGAAGGTCGATTGTCATTATGGAGTGTTTTAGTTGAGGTTCTTATTATCCTACGATTTAACATAATTATTCATCAGTTTCTCATAATGATAAAAATAAAAGGAAAGTTTTTGTCATTATGTCAAGACAATTGGGTTATAACAAAAAAAATTTTATGGCCAGGTAGGAGCTTGTTAAATTATAATTGATATTAAATATTAGACAATGAAACTCTGCTTGTCAAAAATCAATTCACAAGATACAGGAGATCGAAGAGCTCAGCAAATTCCATACCGTGCTGGTTCGGAACCAAGGATAGACCCCGATGATTCAAGTAATTTCACTAAATGTCCCTCAATGTTTCCAGGAGAATAAAAAAGCACATTTGCATCACTCGACAAGTAGTGCACCAAAAGTGTTTTACCTACAAAAGAGTGAATCCATTTTATTCTAGGGATAGAAATAATTCAAGAGGTGGCCTATGTCATTTTATGGCAACACTTTTGACTTAAAATAATATATGCCACATTCTGAATCACTGCTACCCCAATATATACTTGTGTGCTCCTCCATTTATTGGTTCCTATGCTGCAGAACGTTGCCTTAAAATAACAGATGCCACACACATGCGCTTTGACGTTTAACGAATTGCTTACAGGAAAGACCACGCTCAAAAATCTGATCTCAGAGTGGCTGGGTGTGACGCTCTTTCGGATAAAGAGGAGGAGCTGTACCGTCGAAGGAAAGGAAACAGCAGCTAGACTCCAGCCAGAGCCAAGGAAGACCGTTTTGTAAAGCATCGTGGGAAACCACCGGGATCTTTCTCTGATACCATATCTTTGTTAAATATCAGTATTCTGAAGTATAAAATCGTAGAAATTTCTAGACTCCTTTCCTTTACGCTAGGCAAAATATTTGCCTATCTCGTCGAGCACATAAATATTTGTGAAGAAATTGGGTTTGAGAGAAGTCGACAACTTATCAGGAAAGTCGAGAGAAGGCAGGAGAAGGCCATTAGCCAGTGAGCTTACCTCAAAGATGCATGAGCGAATATTATGACCTTCAAGCAAGCAACAAAGAGGTAACTCTGGGCAAAATATTTTACTCTCTCAATCTTTCTCTCTCTCTGTCTCTCTCTCTCTCTCTCTCTCTCTGTCTTAACATAAGTTTCATTGATGTGCTCTATTAAAGTGATCATTGGGTTTAAGAAGCTCTGCTGAAATGGGGAAATTCACCTTTTCTACTTGGTCACCATCTTATTATTATTATTATCCTTTTTTCCTTTTATATATGATTAATTACACAAACCAGGGCATTTGATAGTATATGATGAGGCGTAGTCTCAATAACCTGTGCCTAAATAACTCCCGTGTATCTTGGCGTATTATTATTGTTATCATTCATAGCAAAACTACATCATCAGGGACAAAGCAAAGGGCCACGAAGCAACCAAAAAAATTGTGAAAATCTTCCATTTTGTCTGATGGTCTATTTTTTACTTAAATTTTAAACAAAATTTAATCTCTTTAAGCATTAAGCACTCTAAAGCACACACACACACACACACACACACACACACACACACACACACATATATATATATATATATAATTATAATATATATATATTTATAATATATATATATATATTATATATATATAAGATATATATATACAGGGTGATTGAAAAGTAACTCCCTATTTTAAAAATTCATATAATTTTTATATGCAGTTTTTTTTTTTTTCAAATTTTTAACGTATGTTCCTTAATATATGAAAATTTCATTGGTGTTCTTTTTCTTTTCAGATTGATTATTTTGTATTCAAATTCGAACACCCATAGAGATGTCCGGACGTCTAACTCTAAACGGGCGAGCCCAGCTAGCGGCACGCTACGAAGTTTGGAAATCAGTTGTTCAAGTACAAAGGTGGTAGAGTTCCATCAAAGGAATACATGCTCAGATTGATGCAAAGACTATCAAGAACTGTCACGCAAAGCTTATGGCTACAGGTTCTGTGATGGATGTTTGAAGAAGCGGTCGCCCTTCCATTGCCAGTGATCAGGAAGTAAAGAGAAGAGTTCGAGAAATGTTCATTCAGAGCACAAAAAAGTCCTTTCGACAAACAGCAAGAGAAATTGGCCTTTCTTATCACGTGTACGAACTGTGGCTGAAGAAGCATCTTAAAAAATGGCGTGCTTGGAAGCCGTATTATTGCCAAGTACTCTCTGCCGAAGACTGCGACATTCGCATGGAGTTTTCAGAAATTATGTTGGCTTGTATGAGGATTGGCCAGGTCTTTTCC
>NC_087204.1:86842481-86847481 GCF_015104395.2 Macrobrachium nipponense
GGAAAAGACCTGGCCAATCCTCATACCAAGCCAACATAATTTCTGAAAACTCCATGCGAATGTCGCAGTCTTCGGCAGAGAGTACTTGGCAATAATGCGGCTTCAAGCACGCCATTTAAGATCCTTCTTCAGCACAGTTCGTACACAGTGATAAGAAAGGCCAATTTCTCTTGCTGCTTGTCGAAAGGACTTTTTTGTGCTCTGAATGAACATATATATATATATATATATATATATATATATATATATATATATATATATATATGAATAACTTGATCACGAAGTATATAAAACGTGATGCTATGTATAAATAAAGGTTTTTTTGCCACGAAGGAAAAAAATGAAAAAACGAGTTGGCCGAGTACTTTCGGTCCTATTCGGACCCTTTACTGAGGCATACTGGTTTTACAAAGAACACCATAGTCAAAAGAAGGCTTAATATACAAACTGACACTACCAAATTAGCCATAAGGGCGATTTTCACTCACAGAGAGGAGGAGGAGTCATAGGCTAGCCACACCTTGAAGGATACCCGCGGTAAACAAGTGATTCTTCCAGAAAAACAGTACATTTTGAAAACAACACGGGAGCATATACAATTTAATATCATGAATTTTTACACAAAATTTATTTTCCCAACAAAAAATTATTATTAATGAAAAGACGAAAGAACATATAAATATATATATATAATCGAGCAAGAGAAAGAGGGAGAGAAAATATCGAACCAGAGAGAGAGAGAGAGGAGAGAGAGAGAGAGAGAGAGAGAGAAAGACAGAGATAGAGAGAGAGAAAGAACCGAGAGGGCGGAGAGAGAGAGAGAGAGAGAAGAATTATAACTATATACATGTGGGACTAATTTATTAGTTGTTCATTTATTTTGAGGTCCTTCATAAAACATCTTGCAAATACATGGGTCCAAATGGTACATTCCCAGACTAAGATTTAGGTTGTTTTTTATTAGTGATTTGTATAATTGCCGATTCCAGTAAATTTCTTGAAACATAATCATTAGATCTAGCAATTACCGAGGCATCACCCCAATTAATACAATGAGATTTTTCACTCAGATGGATAAACAGTGCATGGAATTTTTTGAGAGACATCACCTCCCGAATATCACACTTATCCCCTTAAAATGGTACCGATGTGTCGATGATATCTTAGTAGTCTTACCTAGTGGTATCGATGTAAATGATTTACTGTCTAAATGAATAATTTAGTGCCATCCATAAAATTCACTGTTGAAATTGAAAATAACAATGTCATCCCTTTCCTAGATGTATTAATACATAGAGAATCTTTCCAATGCAAATTCAGTATTTATAGAAAACCCACAAATAATTTAACATATGTACATTTTTATTCTGGCCACCATCTAATATTGTTAAAATTTCAATTTTTTCTTCAATGTTCCTACGCGCTTTGCGTATCACGAGTCCACAATACCTGGACCAAGAAATAGAATACATAAAAAAGATAGGAAACGATCTCTGCTACCCACCTCATTTAATTGATTTATGTTATCAAAAGCTCATAAAAAGTTTTATAATGTTTGCTATTAATGAAAAAGAAATCCCTAAAAATGTACTTAGCTTACCTTGGGTATTTCGTGGATTTGAAACCATAAAATCAATATTTAAATCATTTAATGTTAATGTAGTGTTCTCTTATAACAATACCATTAAAGATATGCTAATTAAGAATAGTCCCGTAACAAATAACAACATCATTTACAAAATTCCTTGTAAGGATTGCCCATCGTTTTACGTTGGTCAGTCTAGTAAAAATTTATGTGTTCGGGTTAAGCAGCATATGTATTCAGTTAGAACAGCCAGACTTCAAATGCACTGTTTATCCATCTGAGTGAAAAATCTCGTTGTATTAATTGGGGTGATGCCTCGGTAATTGCTAGATCTAATGATTATGTTTCAAGAAATTTACTGGAATCGGCAATTATACAAATCACTAATAAAAACAACCTAAATCTTAGTCTGGGAATGTACCATTTGGACCCATATATTTGCAAGATGTTTATGAAGGACCTCAAAATAAATGAACAACTAATAAATTAGTCCCACATGTATATAGTTATTAATTCTCTCTCTCTCTCTCTCTCTCTCTCTCGTCTTCTCTCTCTCTCTCTCTGGTTCGATATTTTCTCTCCCTCTTTCTCTTGCTCGATATATATATATTTATTTATATGTTTCTTTCGTCTTTTCATTAATAATAATTTTTTGTTGGGAAAATTTGTGGTAAAATTCATGATATTAAATTGTATATGCTCCCGCGTTGTTTTCAAAATGTACTGTTTTCTGGAAGAATCACTTGTTTACCGCGGGTATCCTTCAAGGTGTGGCTAGCCTATGACTCCTCCTCCTCTCTGTAGAGTGAAAATCGCCCTTATGGCTAATTTGGTAGTGTCAGTTTGTATATTAAGCCTTCTTTTGACTATGGTGTTCTTTGTAAAACCAGTATGCCTCAGTAAAGGGTCCGAATAGGACCGAAAGTACTCGGCCAACTCGTTTTTTCATTTTTTTCCTTCGTGGCAAAAAAGCCTTTATATATATATATATATATATATATATATATATATATATATATATATATATATATATATATATATATATATATGTGTGTGTGTGTGTGTGTGTGTGTGTGTGTGTGTGTGTATGTGTGCTTTAGAGTGCTTAAAGCTTAAAGAGATTAAATTTTGTTTAAAATTTAAGTAAAAAATAGACCTTCAGACAAAATGGAAGATTTTCACAATTTTTTGGTTGCTTCGTGGCCCTTTGCTTTGTCCCTGATGATGTAGTTTTACTATGAATGATAACAATAATAATACGCCAAGATACACGGGAGTTATTTAGGCACAGGTTATTGAGACTACGCTCTCATACACTATCAAATGCCCTGGTTTGTGTAATTAATCATATATAAAAGGAAAAAAGGATAATAATAATAATAAGATGGTGACCAAGTAGAAAAGGTGAATTTCCCCATTTCAGCAGAGCTTCTTAAACCCAATGATCACTTTAATAGAGCACATCAATGAAACTTATGTTAAGACAGAGAGAGAGAGAGAGAGAGAGAGAGAGAGAGAAAGATTGAGAGAGTAAAATATTTTGCCCAGAGTTACCTCTTTGTTGCTTGCTTGAAGGTCATAATATTCGCTCATGCATCTTTGAGGTAAGCTCACTGGCTAATGGCCTTCTCCTGCCTTCTCTCGACTTTCCTGACAAGTTTTCGACTTCTCTCAAACCCAATTTCTTCACAAATATTTATGTGCTCGACGAGATAGGCAAATATTTTGCCTAGCGTAAAGGAAAGGAGTCTAGAAATTTCTACGATTTTATACTTCAGAATACTGATATTTAACAAAGATATGGTATCAGAGAAAGATCCCGGTGGTTTCCCACGATGCTTTACAAAACGGACTTCCTTGGCTCTGGCTGGAGTCTAGCTGCTGTTTCCTTTCCTTCGACGGAACAGCTCCTCCTCTTTATCCAAAAGAGCGTCACACCCAGCCACTCTGAGATCAGATTTTTAAGCGTGGTCTTTCCTGTAAGCAATTCCGTTAAACGTCAAAGCGCATGTGTGTGGCATCTGTTATTTTAAGGCAACGTTCTGCAGCATAGGAACCAATAAATGGAGGAGCACACAAGTATATATTGGGGTAGCAGTGATTCAGAATGTGGCATATATTATTTTAAGTCAAAAGTGTTGCCATAAAATGACATAGGCCACCTCTTGAATTATTTCTATCCCTAGAATAAAATGGATTCACTCTGTTGTAGGTAAACACTTTTGGTGCATACTTGTCGAGTGATGCAAATGTGCTTTTTATTCTCCTTCAAACATTGAGGAATTTGTGGAAATCTGACTGAAACATCGGGGTACCGAACCAGCACGGTATGGAATTTGTTGAGCTCTTCGATCTCCTGTATCTTGTGAACTGATTTTTGACAAGCAGAGTTTCATTGTCTAATATTTAATATCAATTATAATTTAACAAGCTCCTACCTGGCCACAAAAATTTTTTTGTTATAACCCAATTGTCTTGACATAATGACAAAAAATTTCCTTTTATTTTCATCATTATGAGAAACTGATAAGTAATTATGTTAAATAGTAGACTAATAAGAACCTCAACTAAAACACTCCATAATGACAATCGACCTTCCATTATGACGAAGATTTTAGAACTCAGCGACTCCACACTCATCTGATATGGAGCCTTCTTTTTTCCCATTGACCTTTAACCATTGCCTCTATTAATTAACTATTCCTTGCTTCCTCTCTCTTTTTTTGTTCCTATTTCCAAAGTCCCCTTCTCTGTCTTCATAAAGCCTTTGCGCCATTTCAGTAATGCACCGCCTTCTTCCGTTCCCGCCCAGAATTTTTCTCAATGCTTTAAATGATGTGGTCTCTGGTGTTTTTGTTTCCTTGTGTGCCCAGTGCTTGTTAGTGTCAGCTCTCTCTCTCTCTCTCTCTCTCTCTCTCTCTCTCTCTCTCTCTCTCTCTCTCCCCCTTCCTAATCCCTCTTATGGTTCATCATCTTTGTCACGTATATACTACTGCGTAATTTTTGCTTTGATTTATTGTTATTATCACCTTCGCGTTCACTTAACACACACACACACATACATAAATATATATATATATATATATAATATATATATATATATATATATATATATATATATATATATATATATGAATTTCCGGCACTAAGAGGTACACACGTGACGTTTTATATTGACAAGTATTAAGGCACAAATATCGTTCAATATCCAGTTCACTATACTTCAGGAATAGCTTACGAATTTATACGTGCGTATACATAAACATGCAAAACATATTCAAATGTCTATCGTTTTCGTGGAAAAATATAAGGAACAAAGTCAAAATAAAAATAATGTAAGTACGAAAATTCTAATGCATAAATTCCATTATTACAAAATGAAAATAAGAAATGAGAGTTTCTTTACAAGCACACA
>NC_087204.1:86852481-86872099 GCF_015104395.2 Macrobrachium nipponense
TTTTGCACCATTTTAAATTATCCTTTACATAAAGTATTATATATGAAAATGTGCGCAATTTCATTTGAAATACAACCCAAAAATACTCATGATTGTAGCTTTCATCAGTTTTGAAATATTTTCATATAAATAACGATAAGTGCAAAAATTTCAAACTTTGGTCAACTTTGACTCTACCGAAATGGTCGAGAAACGCAATTGTAAGCTAAAAATCTTATATTATAGTAATATTCAATCACTTTCCTTCATTTTGCAACAAATTGGACGTCTCTAGCACAATATTTAGATTTATGGTGAATTTATGAAAAAAACTTTTTCCTTACGTTCGCGCGGTAACTCTTCCGATAAATTTTTTCGTGCGATTGTCCTAATGTTTGCACCATTTTAAATTTGCCGTTACATAAAGTTTTAAATATGGAAATGTGCGCAATTTCATGCACAATACAACTAAAAACAACCCATGGTTGTAGCTTTTATCAGTTTTGAAATATTTTCATATAAATAACGTTAAGTGCAAAAATCTCAACTTTCGGTCAACTTTGACGCTACCGAAATGGTTGAAAAACGCAATTGTAAGCTAAAACTTTTATATTATAGTAATATTCAATAATTTACCTTAATTTTGCAACGACTTGGAAGTCTCTAGCACAATATTTCGATTTATGGGGAATTTATGAAAAAAAAAAAAAAAACATTTTCCTTACGTCTGCGCGGTAGCTCTTCCGAAAAAATTGGAATTTTTTTTGTGCAATTGTCGAAATGTTTGCACCATTTAAAATTAGCTGTTACATAAAGTTTTTTATATGAAAATGTGCACAATTTCATGTAGAATACAACTAAAAATGATTGAAGGTTGTAGCTTTTCTCTTTTTCGAAATATTTGCATATAAATCACGATAAATAGAAAAAAAACCACGTTCGGTCAAATTTGACTCTACCGAAATAGTTGAAAAACGCAATTGTAAGCTAAAACTCTTACAACCTAGTAATATTCAGTCATTTATCTTAATTTTGAAACAAATTTGAAGTCTCTAGAACAATATTGTGATTTATGGTGAATTTTTGAAAAATATATTTACTTCCCTCCGCGCGCCGATTCGCGGCAGCAAGTCTCCAAAATGCGTACATCGCATTATCCTAATATTTGCTCCTTTTCATATTAGCCGTTTTATAGAGTTTCATATATCAAAATGGGTGCAAATTTATGAATAATATAATAAAAAATAATTGAAGGTTGTAGCTTTTCCCATCTTTGAAATATGTGCATATAAAAAAATATATAAATAAACATTTCGACATTTGGTCAACTTTAACTCATCCGAAATGGTCAAAACCTGCAATTCTAATCTAAAACTCTTACAGTATCATAATATTCAATCATTCGTCTTCATTTTGAAACAAATTGGAAGTCTCTAGAACAATATTTAGATTTACGGTGAATTTTTGAAAAAAACATTTTTTTACATCCACGCATAACGAATTCATACATCATTTTGTGATAATATTTTTCCGGTGTTGCTTTTATTGTTTTACAATGTATTATATATCAAAATGATTGAAATTTAGTGTACAATACAACGAAAAAAAAAGTAACTCGTTAGTTTTGACCGTTTTTTGCACAGCGTGATTTGAATACAATTATGTATGAATTTTTTTTTTGCTACCATATATCGCATTATTTACATATGATAATGATATAATTTTTCATTTCTGATAGTTGCATACTAAACTTCAGGCAATGATAAAAAAAGGAGCCAAAAATAAACTCTTAATATTCAAAACTAAGCGCGCTGTGATTTTTTGAAAAAATTATTTTTTCCGCTTCCGCGCTCACTCCAAACCGGGCCCAGCATACGGGAGAGGTTTTGATTTTAGGGCTTCGGTGTAAGAGGGTTAATTGACTTAGTTATTTTCATTGCTTAATCATTGCACATTTAATTAAATTTAACACTTGTGAATTAATTTGCATTTACTTAGAATTCTTTTCAAGTTTTATTTATTGTTTAGCACTTGTGAATTAATTTCAGATTTTCAATTATTGCCTAATACTTTTGAATTTTGATTGAATTAATTTTCTTGAATTTTGTGATAAATTAATTTTGATTTAATTTTACCTAATTTGATTCAAAAATTTATTAAACTTTACTTTGTTTTCAAGTAACAGTAATTTTCCCTGATATTGTGAATTTCACTTATAAATTTTGAGTTTAATAATAAATTTTTGTATTTAAAATTTTTATAAGTATTTCATTTCTAGCCAGTATATTTGCTTTTGATTATATTGATGTTAGGTAGAAACATAGAGTGGTAATTGATCAGTTTTCCTTCATTAACTTGAAGTGACTTAGAACCAGGGAAGTACTTAGACTTCTGAAATCAGGGAAATATTTAGACTTTTAAAGTTGTTGATGGAGTGATGCCCTTTGATTGATTTAATTATTTACAAGATTACCTCACACCTCACACCTGTTTTGATGAACTTAGTCTAATTTTCTGCAATACTGGTAAGTTGTTAAGGGATCACTGTTGCCTTTGGAGTATTCAGTCGTTTAGTACCTGTGATGAGGGTTCAGGTGTCTGGCTTTTGTGAGGTAACAATAAATGAATGGTAAGTGTAGTAACCAGATACTTGGCCCTTCGTCACAATATATATATATTATATATATATATATATAATATTATATATATATATAATATATTTAATAGTATCTAATAAATATTATTATACTATATATATATATAGATATATATATATATGTTAAATTAATAATTAATTTATAATTTTATATAAAAGTCATATCACTTTTCCGTGATTCATATACATATATCGAGGTACAATGTCCTTTAATATCTAATTCGCTCTACCTCGGAATTAATATATTTTCATATATGCTTAACCGAAGGGGAATTTTTTCTCGATAATAGACTTGCCTGGATCGGGGCGCGAACCCAGGATCCTTTCAAATCCAGGAACGTCAGTGAAGCCTTTACTTACTACAGCGCCCCGATCCAGGCAAGTCTATTATCGAGAAAAAATATCCCTTCGGTTAAGCATTTATGAAAATATACTAATTCCGAGGTAGAGCGAATTAGATATTAAAGGACATTGTAGCTCGATATATATATATATATATATATATATATATATATATATATATATATATATATATATATTATATATATATATATATATATATATCATATCTCCGGTACACTTTCATACACATGCACAAACAGGCTAACTTAGTGACCCTGTTGTGCTCTGCTTAGATAATACGTTAACCACGTATTCTTGCAAAGGAGACCTCAAGCACTATTATGGAAGAGGGTGTCCCCAGAAGACTAGTGAATGGATGTGAACTTATTCCTTTTCTCGAAATATACAATGCGCCTTTGGTATACTAAGGCTAAGAAGTGATTTTGGTAGTTAGTGATTATTCGAGTATATTGGACTGCAGCCAAGTTAGGGGCAAAAGACGAATCTCTCCAGCTAGTGACCCTGTAGGGTTTTAACCAGGTATGTATCCACCTTTGAGAGAGAGAGAGAGAGAGAGAGAGAGAGAGAGAGAGAGAGAGAGAGAGAGCATCAAAAATAATTTATGTATTACGTGTACGAAAATTATCCTGAATTCTCATTGTCATATGATACCTTTGTGTAAGACTTAGTAAACAATGTTGACAAGAAGTAGAAATACTTTCTGTTTTATTTGTTATTAGTTTTTGCAATCGAAATGTGTAAATAAATTATGATGAAGTGTTTCATTTTATTTCAGTCAGTGTTGCAAGACATTATTTTTAGTATTTGTATCGTTTGAAGAAAATCATCACCATTCAGAGTATTTTATCTCATCAAAAGACTTTCCCTTTAATACTGCACTGCACTCTTTTGCTTTGATTATCTACTGTCTCTCCTTCCTTCTACCATCGCTTCTATTTATTCAGTATTCCACTGCCTCCATCTCCAGCTGGCCCCTAACCATTTTCATTCTTATGTCACTAACTCCCCTCCTCGACTCTTCACGCAACTTCTGTGGCGCTTGAATTATTCACCACCTTCACCCTTTCCCCTCCTTTAAGGCCATAGTTTGTCTGAACTATGTTGTGGTCTTGGCCCGATTTTGTTCCCCTATGTAGCTACTACTTGGTTTTAGCTCTCTCTCTCTCTCTCTCTCTCTTTGTTAATTGAGTCTTTTGAAGTGCGCGCTTTTGCATTTTTAATTTCGTTTTTGTTCTGAGTAGTACCCGTACGCTCACTTCTCTACTCCCTGCATTATAAAATGAGTCGACTGACTTAGGGTTGCATATTGCTATTATGTAAAGATTCTTCTTTTATTCGGCAGACTCAGGAATTTTATATCTCTCTGAAGCTATGAAAAATCATTAACATCGTGCTCCTTTCAGTGTATTTCTATACAGTTCCCCGATTTCTCCCCTTCTTGCCTTAAATTGGTGCTTTTAAAAATCACATAGAAATACACACGCGCACACACACACCTATATATATATATATTATATATATATATATATATTATATATATATATATATATATAAATATATATATATATATATATATAATATAATATATATATCATATCTATATATATATATATAATATAATATATACAGGGTCAGGCAAAATGATCTGACACATTTGTGGTTTAATAAAATGCAAATGAAGTAAAGAAACAAAAAAGTGTTTTCATTTTTGAAAAGTACATATAATGCCATTTTGTTTCTTTATGTTTTAAAAATTAAATCAGTCAAATGGGATCCATTATTGTCCACACACTGTCGAAGGCATTCACGAAAGTTGCCTATATAGACAACTTTCGTGAACGCCTTCGACAGTGTGTGGACAATAATGGATCCCATTTGACTGATTTAATTTTTAAAACATAATGAAACAAAATGGCATTATATGTACTTTTCAAAATAAAAAAAACTTGTTTGTATCTTTACTTCATTTGCATTTTATTAAACCTACAAATGTGTCAGATCATTTTGCCTGACCCTGTATATATATATATATATATATATATATATATATATATATATATATATATATATATATATATAATGAATAGGATGGAGAAAAGCCAGCGTAACATCATACATGTATTTTCCAAATTTTCGAGACTGGGTCTCATCATCAGGGCTGTAAAATATACAAAATATACAAATTAAAAAAGACTCAGTATTAATATTAATAAAAATGGCAGTACATAAAAGTTAAATATAATAATTTAAAAAATGAACTAAAAAAATATATATATAAAAAATTAAAAAGTGAAGAATGCTTAAAAGTTAATACCTATCTCTATGGAGTTAAAAAACTGAGTGACGTCTGGTTTGGAAAGGAGGACGTCCACTTTGCTATATATAGAACTGTGGAAGAAGTCTGACCATTTAATGGGGGCACAAGCTGTTTGATTGTTAACGACTCCAAAACAGAGAGAGAATAGTCATTGGGCGCTTGGGTGACAATACGAAAATCCTTATATGAAAATGATGTTTTACATTTATTACAATGTTCTCGTATGTTAGAAAATTCTTTCGTTTTCAAAGTACATCCGTACGGTGACTGACTCCGAGATGAGAGTCGATTCTGACTTTGAGCAGTCTTTTGGTGGCTCCCACGTATTTCCCGATCTTACATTTCGGGCAAGTAAAGCAATATACCACCAAAGACCGCATCAAAGCCGGAAGTTTATCTTTGTGGGAGAACAAAGAACCCAGAGTTTTAGGATTTTTTGCTATCAACTTAAGATTCACGGCCGGAAAAGTTTTCTGAATGACTTTTTGTATTTGCACCTTAAATGCGTTCGACTGAATGAAAGGTATAGAGGCATATATTAATAATTTAGGCACGTTCGGTACAAGTTGACGTGGCTGAAATTTATCATTTAAAAAGTTATTGACATATTTCAAGAATAAGGCTGGAGGATATGAATTGTTTTTAAAAAACTGAAGTAAAAATTGGATTTCACTATGGAAGTTATGCCAGCTGGAAGATAACGTATAAGCACGATGTAATAGCGTGGAAATACTATTTAATTTTAATGTTATGGAACAACTGCTATAGAAATTAGTTCCTTGACCTGTGAACGTCGTTTTTCTAAAGACGCTCGTATTAAAACCATGTTGTGTCCTAGTAATTAAAACATCTAAAAAAGCAAATTGGTTGTCTTGTTCATGTTCGATTGAGAAATTTGTATTAGGATGTAGGCCATTGATATATTCCAAGAAAGCTTCAGCTGCTTCTCGGGACCTAAATAGAGCAATAGTGTCATCCACATATTGCTTATAAAAGAGAGGGCGATATGATAAGGGACAACCATCCAGCATTTGTTCCTCAAAAGAGCACATAAAGGCGTTAGCCATAACTGGGCCAAGTGGCGACCCCATCGAAACACCATCAACTTGTTTAAAAACTTTCTTGTTAAAAATAAAGTGAGTGTCCTGCACTGCAATTTCAAGAAGTTTCTTAAAATTATCCTTATTAAAACCATGATATAAAATATTTTCCTCGTAAAAGATCTTATCTAAAATGATGTCAACCGTCACCTGCAACGGTATGTTCGTAAAAAGATACATATTTTGCCACGAAAGTATCTTACCTTTTATTGCTTCATTTCTGAATTTAGCAAATATATTATTAAAATATGGTTTCAGAATACTGATTTCTATGACTATATCAACGAGTTTGTTTATGATATTTCCCAACATTAGGGGACCAGTACTCACATTTTTAAATCTTTTATATAAGGTTTCTAACTTTCTTCTAATTACATGTTTTTCATTCATTAATTGTGTTAAAGATTCTGACCACCAAGAGACCGAGTGTTTCATTGGTCAGGGATTCGTCAGAGGCATAAATTTGTCAGCTGCTTTTGTGATGAAGCTTACGAAGAAATCATTTGTTTCATCACGATCTTGTGAATAAGTGAACGAGGCACTTGACCCGTATAAAATTTAAACTTATCCAAGTCAGCTTTATTTGTATTATAACGTTGAATAAGAGGAGTTGGTGTATGTCCCAACGTAGTTATCAAAATAGGGAAATGTTCACTGCTATATAGGTCATCTAGGACGTTCCATTCAAACCTATCAATAATATTGTTGGAACACAGAGTTAGATCTATTGATGAATATGTTCCATGAGTTTTTGAGTAGTAAGTGCAAATATCTCCCTCGTTTAACATACAGAAGTTATGATCATTTATTATTTGTTCAACCCTGGAACCATTTGTATCAACACTCACGCAGTTAGTGTCCCAGAGGGGATTGTTGGCTTTGAAGTCTCCAGTTAATATGAAATCTTATTGCATATCTGGTAATTCTTTGGGTAAATTTTACAGATCATAGTTGCAAGAAAATTGATTGTACATATTATAAATGTCAAATGAGTAATTATTCAGATGTAATTTAACTCCAGGTAATTGAAACTCTGAGGTGTTAATCATCATAACATCGTAAGTTCCTTTGTTATGAATATATATCGTAGTTTCTAATGGAGCAGCAGAGGGACCTAAACGAGATGTTAGAGTGTAATTTCCTATAGAAGGAACAACTTCATTAGTATGTTGTAAGAATATTGATGAGGTTATAATTTTTAAATGGTCTTTGAATTTCTCCTAGATGTAGACGGGTTTTAAGACCATTAATATTCCATTGAATTATGTATGGATTGAACATTAAGGCAATGGGGATTGATTTCCACTGGGCAGAGAGTTATTTCTGTTTATTTTGCTGGAGTTGGATTTC
This sequence comes from Macrobrachium nipponense, assembly GCF_015104395.2. NCBI lineage: Eukaryota > Metazoa > Arthropoda > Malacostraca > Decapoda > Palaemonidae > Macrobrachium > Macrobrachium nipponense. The sequence goes on from NC_087204.1 coordinate 86,860,247, forward strand.
TGTTTAACTGAGCTAGTATTACTTTTTATAAGGTTTAATTTGATTATGATTTGCTTTATCATTTGGATTATGGTTAAGTTTTCCTATAAATTTTTCTTGATGAAGAGTGCCTGTTGCAAGCTTCTTTATAAGATGATCAACACACATACAACCAGAATTGTGTGTTTCTAGTTTACCACATTGGTTTTTATTTTTGTTTTTGACGGGGCTGGTTCTGCCTCTAGACTTAGTAACTAAATAAATTTTACGAATTTACTAAATCTAATTTCGGTATATATAAGACATCAATGGCACCAAATGGGATAGAGGTTGGGAAAGGGGTGACAGAGAGAGAGAGAGAGAGAGAGAGAGAGAGTTACAAGGAGTTACAAGGATTAGGAGACATCGTGTGCTCACTTATCTGTAGAGTGGATGTTAGGAAGAAGAAGAGAGAGAGAGAGAGAGAGAGAGAGAGAGAGAAGAAGAAGGGATGTTGCGGAGGAGAGAGAGAGAGAGAGAGAGAGAGAGAGAGAGAGAGAGAGAGAGATTTTATCGGCGGTCAATTAGTTATCCCAGGCAGCGCCGCGCCGGGGATATGGGAGAGTGTGTGTGTGTGTGTGTGTGTGTGTGTGGTTGTGTAACACTTCTATTTTTATCCTAAAAGTTATGCGTTGCCGTCAGGTACATGGGGTACATTCGACTAAAGAATTCTGAATTAAAAGGTCATTTTTTTATGCCTGTATCTTCTTGAACGGTACATTGATACTGAGATGGTTTTCCAATTGGTTTGTCGGAATAAAATGGTTCGTGTCCTTTTTTTTTCCGTGACCAGAGACGAATTCATGATTATCCCTATGGCCTGATCAATGTCTGCAACATCACCTGCACAAAGACGATGTTAATTATATTCCTCGCTGCAGGATCACACACGTGTAGGCAATATCAAATACCGGTGATCGTGACGTCAAAGCTGCATGCCTCGAGGCATTCCTGTCGATGTCAAAGTCAGGTCACCGCGTCAGTGTAAAGAGCTTACGAATTCCAGTCTTCAACACAGAAATAACAAACCATCACGCGGACAGTCAAATATCACAGCCAGTTAGCGACTGTCACACCACCAAGCTGTCATCTCACCTAGTCAATTTAGTTCTCATTAAAAAAAAGGAGTAGTGTTTGGGTTAACCTGCGTTGACGCAAAAGGTTGATGATTTTCCTGTGGCCAAGGAACGACTAACGTGGTGTTTCCACGTGGCCTCCGTATGGGGCAATATCAAGAAGGAAGGCAAGAGTAGTTTCCAAATGATAAACTCGCACCAAAATGCTACATGGCTCACCCGCTCTCACAGATATGTTATAAGGAGTTTTTATGATGGCTTATTGGCTCCAATTGATCTTCCGATAACTTAAGAATTCTAACATATTCTTTTAACCCCCAATTTAATTTGTTCTTCTTTATTTCTTTCAAATAATTTTCAACTAGATTCTTTATATGTAACAATATCAACTGCATCCAGTTATTCTGCAAAGGTCGTTAACATTTCTAGGAATAACATCTCAATTTAGAATATTTTCCAAAATATAAGACTAAGCTTAAAAGCCCTCACGAATTGAACTAAAGCTTTGTCGGTGAGAACCAGAGAGGAAAAGAATCACAGATTCCTCTCCGCTTGATGAGCTCTGCAGGGTCAGGATTGCTTTGATCACAATGGCTCGTTTTAAGTAAAGATTAATGGATGACACTTAAAGGGGAATATTTAATGAGTGATACCGGTGTCGACAAAGGGGTTAGCTAATTATTATTGCCCGAGGGAATTACAACACATAAAAGGAGCAATTAAACATTTTTACATAATGAAGCGTCCCTATCACGTGGGAAAATCAATAAGGCTAAATAATGCTCCCGTCCTTCAGGAAATTTTCGAAAAACAAAATGGTTCTTAGCATATTTGAACTGATTTTTGGGAACGACCTAATTCCTGATCATTTTTCAAAGCTGTGTTTTGATGCATTGAGCTCTTGTAAATATTACTGAATTTTCGAGATTTTTTCGTTGTTTGTTCGCAAACCAAAGTGTTTTGTTTAAGCTTGTATGCTTAAGTTATTTATTAGGTTCTATTTTTGTACCTTTGTTGTGGTTAATCCGTCTCCTGCGAGTTAGTTTTTATTCCATTTTGGATAACTCTCACTGCAATGCATAACAAAAGTGCCAGTTTCTTCTCTAAATAAAATCAAATAAACGAGTTAAAGGACCTCTTTAACTAATAGGAGAGAACTCCTATCTGATAGCTTGGCCTACCTCCTTTGTTCCCATCGCCTGCCATCCCTATAGTTAGCAGAAAATCAATCATTAAATATTAGGCGAATTCAAACTCTCGCTATACAAAACATATATTTATTTCCCCCAAATAGCTCTGACATGAAAATGAAAAAAAAAAAAAAAAATTTAAGAAATTCCCCCAAAAATCATTAAAACACCATTACTCTTCAACGTAAATCATATTGGATAGAACTATCCCAACTTATCCTCACTGTGAAATAACTCCATGAGTCTTTATCAAATAAGTGTCAGATAAAAGTCTAGAGAATTCATTGTTCGATAGCGACAACCGAATCCATCCTGAAATAAAGAAACCGTAATTATCAAACACTGAAATGTATCAGTAAGTGCAATGTCCTATAAATCTTTTTTAAGTGTTTCTCTCTGCTTCCCCGTAAAGTTTTCGAAAGTCTTTTCTCTCTTACTTTACCTTATCGCCATGGATCTCCAAGCACCTCCTATGGCCTGGTTTCACACTCGATGTCTCTCGTATAGTTCCCCATTAATCACCACACTAGGGATTTTATGCCATTCATTTGCTCTAGCAGACATATGCACTTACACCTACTAATGGACATATGACTCCACGCACGCTAATTTCTTTTCTGTTCCGATGTACGTGCGTTTTTCATTTCCCATGTACACGTCTTATCTAGAGCCCTTATTGATGACCTCATGCAACCTTTTCTTCTGACGTCATGATCACCTGATCTTTCCGCAATCCAGATCATTTGCGCGCCCGCGGTCTCTCCACTGCGGCCGGTAATATTTTGGTGAGTAAGCTTATCTCGTCTATTTTCTAAACAATTGACACTACTGTTTTTCGCATTCCGTTCTTGTTCACTTCACTCGTTATTGACCTCATTTTGATTTATTAATTATTTACTGCCAGTGCCGTAATATATATAAAGAAAACTGGTAACAAGACCCCAATGGGCGACTGACAACCTACCTTAGAAAGAAAACTGCAATCGCCATAACTGATACTATTCTCAAGACCATTAAATCCGAGGCTCCACCAAACTCCAAGACACAAAAATAGAACCTTTATTTCCCCAAAAACTAACATGATAAAAAATGAAATGAATTGAAAAGCCCAACTATAAAGCATAATCACTTCTAGCAAAGAAAAGTAATCTCAAATGATGCACACTAATTCCCACATTAAGTCACGATAGCTCACACAGATATCACTATTTCCCCAAACTCAGAAATGTAAACATGTCAGTCAATAAAAGACAGAATTCCCATTTTGGCGACATTGAATCCACCTAAAGGAAAAGAAATCATAACCTTCAGACATCAAAAAATAAAAATGGATGAGCATAAAATAATGGGAATAAAAAAATAAAAAAAGTTTCTCTATACATGACAGAGAAACTAATTCGAAATTCAATGTTATTCACAGCACTTCAGCCTCTTGGGCACCTGTAAAATATGCAATGTTCAACAAAAGTCTTTCCACATCAATTACCTTTCCATAGACTTTTCCGTGCGCCTCCCAATGGCTCTCTCCCCAGAAGTTACTTAGAAGAGTTTGGCATGTAATGAATCGTTTCTCACCGATTATCTCATATTTTCTCTCACGAACGCACTAACTCCTTCTAGAAGGTTCTTTTGCATACGCTCTGATGGACGTATGCACGCACACAAGCAATTGATCCCAAGAGCTCTGTTTCCTTTTTCAGTGACGTCACAATCAGGTGACAATTTAAGTCATGTAGCCCACCCACTGGGTCAATTTGCACACCCATGCTCACGTTTCCATGATTCCATATGTATTACTACGTCAGTATCTGCCGGACGTCCAGCCAAGCAATTCGCTGACGTCTCGAAATTTTCCCACAACACACGGCTACTAGATGAAGATTCCAATCGAGTTTGTTGCTCTTTATAATCAAAATTTCTGATTACCCTTTAAGTGTGGGTAATATAATATATATCAATATATATATATATATATATATATATATATATGTATATGATGTATGTAGTATGTATGTATGTATATATTTACGTTTTATCTCACCTCGCCTCGCCAGTATTTAAATATTTTATTCAAGCTAGGAGCAGCAGCCATTTTATCCCCACATCATAAAACTTGGGGATCCGCATTTCCGTTCTTCCCCAAAGGTGGGGGTATAAAGCCGTCCAATACTAGAGACCTATTATAGGATAAAAAGGGCAGGTCAAATGGGTTATATGGACTGCCGGTTGGGCCTTAGGTAGTCTTAGTTTATGATCTATTCTCCCTTGACCTTGTTACTGGCCGTATGTCTGTTTCCAGAATGACCTGCCAACAGGGGTTGGATAGTTCTATCCCCCAAAGCGAATCCTCCACATCCTAGTTCACTCTCATTCCTTGCTAGTCACTTATCACAGACAGACGTCCATCCTTGCCTTCTGTAGGCCTACCAAAGGCGCTTGCTGGCGCCCCCCAGGACTTGGACAAGACACACCATCCTCTCATATCAAGCTACGCACCACAAGGCGGCATCAAGGTATGTCTGAGTTACATTTATATAGCCAGTTCTTTTCCTCTGAGTCAAACAAAATCTCCCTTGTTTTCAAATTCAGTTTCTCACTTCTCTAACGAACATCCTTTTGACCAACCTAGTCTCACATGTTTCCCTTGTGACTTGTCTAAAATCAGCGAAGATCTTCATTAAACTATTCAACTTATGCATTAGTTTTCTTCCCATATTATCAGCATTGTGTTTGAGTTAAGGATAAATTCCCTCAGTGCATTAGTCATAATTGATGTGGGAGAAGTCTATGTTGGTGTTGTTTGTAACCTGGAATCCCATTCCAGATTCTTGCTGATTCTGACTCCGTGCTTCTGCCTCCTGGCCAGCGACCAATTACCTTAGAGGATATCATAAAAAATCAGAAACCGGCCTTGCATAGATTGTGAATTCTCTCATGTTATTGTAAATGATAGAATAATTTAACACAGTATTCTGTGCCCTCTCTACGTGGCATATCTACCGTTCCGTTTGTCTCAGGCTGTTCAATTTTGTGTAAATAAATTTAATTTAAATTTAAATGGCTGAATTCCTGGGGATCTTAGCTAACTAAAGTTTTCTAACTCAAGGTAAGTCAAAGGCACATCATTATCACTCTGTATCCGTACGTGTGTGTGGCAGACTTTTACGACAAGGCTTAAGACTTTATTAGTATACCCTCACCCAAAACGACCCCCCACACGTAAAAGTGACGACCTTCGGTGTTATCCCTTAAAAAGCGTAAATCATAAAATTCTTAGCAAGGAAGGAAGCAGAGTCATGGCATGACGGTAAGGATCATTATTATTATTATTATTATTATTATTATTATTATTATTATTATTATTATTATTATTAACATTGAGGTACGCTAGGAAGTAATTGAAGAACTGTTTGATATAAGAAGTGTTCGAGCTAAGATATTAGTTTTGTAACAGTGAGAGCACTTAAAAAGTTTTTAGTTTAGCGGTGCACAATTAACGCCCGTGAATTTTCTGTTTTGTAGCAGGTTGTAGCATGATGTAGGAGACGACCAAGAGTTTGTTAGATGCCAGAAAGTGCTAGTTAGAACTAGGAAGTGCTTTGCCAGGGATTCATTGTATGTATTAGCAAGATTAGCTAGCTAGGAGTGTTTTCGTCTGATAGTTGCAGCAAAGGAAGTGTTCAATTCTTTTGTCTGTGAAGTGTTAGGAGAATTCGTTCGACTTAGCTCTAATTAAACATGTTGGCAACCATAGCCAGCTCTCTTAGCCTCTCTGTGCAGTTGCAAAACATACTCCTGTCAGCCTTTCGTCACCAAGGCAACCAATTCGCCACTTAAACTTTTATCGTAACGATTAAAGCCAAATAAAGTAAATTTTTATGTTTTCATGTAACTAATTTCAATCTTAGTACTAGCATCTATCATTCTGCCAGAACATTTAATGTTGTTTTGCTTTTAATAACGAATTAGACTTTCGGTTGAGTGTAAACCGTGCTCTCTTGCAAAAACATCAGCTGCTCGTCATGGCATTTCACTGCATCCTTAATGTAGCCTCTCATTAATAAATACTTTGCTAACACCTTTTAAAATCCTTACCACCATTTTTTCACTTGTCACTTAGGGAGCCAGGCAATTTACGTAAATTAACAGTAAATCTTCATAACTTACATTAAAAGAATTGTTAATGTAAACGCGTCGTAAATCATAAATATTCTAGCGCGAACCCTTTAACAAAGTAATGTAAGAAATCGCCATTGCTAGTCTGTTCTATTAACCAAAAAATTATTCAAAAGCGATTCTTCTTCCAACCTTAATGTAAGGAAATCATTCCACGCTACGGCGTCACATTGAAACTAAAATCATTATTTCAAATAAACACAAAGGAGTTCGACACATATCATTTTTTACGCTCTCCAAGAGAGAGAAGGTCCATAATTCAAAAGCCAAGAAAACTAGATTTATTACCTACTTAGGTGTCATTGACATTATTTTAGTCTCTTATGTCTTTCATTTACACAGAGCGTATTATATATTTCAGCCAAGGACTGAGCCATTTTAATTTACCGCTACCTGTCATGCCCAAGTGCTCTTTTTCATTTATTATAACTAAAGACTTGCACATACTGCAAGCACCCAACTGAACATAGAGTGCCACCAACACCATTACTTCCATAAAAGGAAGCCCATTCCAGTCTAGGACTGGCCACCATCAGTGCATGTCAGGCCCTACCATCTTACGTTGCCACTTATCTGTGGCACTGTCCTCGACTAGGCTGCTGAAGTACTTCTTTTACTTTCTCTCCTACACCTTTACACTGCCTGCAGAGTGCCATTTTCCCTCAGTATGCTTTACTTTACTGCTTTTAGTGTCGTTCCACTGGACACACCAGCACTCTACCAGTGATGCACAAGGAACACCTCCATAAGAGTCGCTGCACCTGTATAGGACTTACAGGTAGCCCACGTTTCTGCCTACTCGCCAAACTTCCAGCCCCAAACCTACCGTGCCTCACAATCCCACCGTCTCCTGCCAACCTTTTGCTGCTTCACCGCCTGCCTCCTTCACTTTGGCAGAGGTGAGCCCATCAGTTAACCCCGGACTTTGTTCCTGAGGGTGATTCGGGGGAGGATTCCTTAACCTCCCCACATCTAATCACTGCCGGAAAGGACTCTTCACCTGTGCCAGAGCACATCCAGTGCCAAGGAAGAAGTTCTGGAGGAGGTTCTGCCGAGACTGTGGCCGGAAGGGTCACATGTCCGCAAGCTATGGAGGGTCCGCAAATCACAATATTCCTGCCATTGCTATGACCGTCACCCATTCCTCTTCACTAGGAACCCCGGCAAAGGACCCTATTACTGACTGTAGTACCTTTCCAAAGCCATTATCATGCAAGACGATAGTCATGCCTAAAAATCGCTGTAGCTGTTTCCTGGTAGTAGGTGGGGTAACCTTACGGATACCCTCTACATTAGCATTTACTGGAGCAAGAAGGCCTTTCCCAACTTCAAACCCAGGATACTGCACAGTTGCCTTTCCAAAGTCACTCTTCTCTACTATGAGATTCAGGGTCTCTGTAACACGGTTTTTTGGACTTTGCTCCTTGTCAAAGCATCGGATGTAGCTGAAAGTTGACATATGTATATTTTACAACCACACACAAATTTTGTCAGCATTATCAATAACCTAAACCCGATAGTTTTAATTTTTATAGAGTAAAAATGATCTAGGCCTCGACGCCATGGCCAATGATTACGAGCCAAGAGTCGAAAAACATTCATTACGTAAGCAAGGTAAACACCACCTTTTGACTAAATGTTGCCCCGCCCATCCACCAGACAGAAATTCCATCGGCTCTGAAACCCAAAGACTTTATGAATAGCGGAACGATACATAGATGTGTGTGGGGTATCAGTGTTAGCGTAGTAATACTACTGTAGCAGTAGTGCCGCAACAGTATAGCAGTAATATACATGAATTAAACGTTTAGACCAACTGCTGGGATCCTTGAGGATCATTTAGCACTTCTTACAACTACTCGAGAAATTAGTTTTTATAGCCAGAAGTTAAATTTTCTAATACAACAATGCCCATGGTAGCCTTCAGTGTTATCCTGAATTATAACGAGGCCAAAGTGGGTGGAGCCTCATGAAGTCACCATTCTGACGATAATTATTGGTGAAGGTTTAAAGCCAATATACGGTACCGGCTATTTTTTTCAGTAAATAGGTAGATAGCCAATAAATAAAAATTGATTGACATTGGATATAGCAGTTATCAAATCAAGCTTGTCTACTATGTTTTTGGTAATTACCAACTATTCCCTACATCTTGTCAATCTGATTGTGACCTATAAAGTAGACTGTAATTTCTTTGGAAACTTATTTTGGGAGTTAGACTAATAATTGAAGTGTTTTTTTTTGTATTTATTAACATATTTTGTTGGTTTGTTCATTATGACAATTATCAGTGTAGAGGTTTCAGAGTTCATAAAGGTGTACTGCTTTGCTTGTATTTAAATTTGTATGTCATTGTTGCCAGAGGTTTAGCCTTCGTTACGTATAGCCAATCATCCATCGAGAAAGAGGGAAGAAATGATGTCATAAGTTACGTAACGAGTGCGTTCGAAACCTTTTCTCTGAGTAAGTTGGCCCGTCTTCAAAAAAGGTCACTTTTACATTGTAAGTACCAAATTTATTCAACCTACGTAGTGCAGAATACACTCAAAATTTACATGTTGATATAATATGTATTCTGAATAAGCGTTATATTTATGAAATGTATAGATAAAATGATATTGCGAAAAAACCGTGTTACAGAGGCCCTGAATCTCATAGTAGGTTGACTGTTAATCCTGCTTCTTGTAGTTTCTTGAAAGCTTTCCTCAGATTCTTCAGATGTTCTTCCCACATTGTAGAGTAAACCACAATGTCATCCGGGTATACACCTACTCCTTCTATCGATCCTAGCAGTTGATCCATCACTCGTTGAAAATGTTGCCGGTGTATTCATCAGACCAAACAGTATACTGATACAGTCCAAATGGAGTAATAAAAGCTGACAGCAACTTCGCATTCTCATCTAAAGGAATTTGATAATATCCTTTCAACAAGTCTATCTTGGAAACAAACTTGGCTTGCCCAATATTATCAAGTAAATGATCTATAAGAGGCAAAGGATAATTATCAGCCACACTGATAGAATTCAGTTTCCTATAATCTGTGCACATCCTAAATGAACCATCTGGTTTCTTCACTAACACACATGGAGAATTGAAGTGACTTGAACTGGGTTCTGCTAATCCATGTTGCAGAAAATACTCAACTTCCTTCTTCAAAACATCTTGATAATAAGGTGATAAGTGATAGGCTCTTTGCTTGAAAGGTCTTCCATCTTCTTGAATCTTGATTTCATGCTTGGTCAGATCAGTACGCCTAGGCACATCGGAAAAAATTTCTGGAAAACTTCTAATTACTTCACTTAAGTCTTCACCTTGCTCAATACTCAGATGTTTCAGTTTATCCTCCAAATTTTCCAAAATTAAAGAATTATTCATCTTGCTTTCAGCTTCCAATTCGTAGCCATCATCGTCTTCTGTAGATAAAGTTGTTTGGGTTACTGACACAATTTCAGTTTTAGTTTCTGAGAAATAAGGTTTCAAGAGGTTCACATGTATCTTCTTTTGTCTTCTTCTTCTTTCTGGTGTTTCAATCACATAAGTTCTATCACTTAACTTCTGAATTATCTTGTAAGGACCTTGAAATTTATTAGTGAGGGGAAATCTCTTGACAGGTAAGAACACTAACACTTGTTGGCCAACACTAAAACTTCTTAGCTTGGTCTTAGCATCAAATCTCCTTTTCATTTTCTCTTGACTCACTTTCAGATTTTCTAAAGAGAATTTTCTAATCTCTTTCAACCTTTTTCTTCAGTTCTTCACATACTCTCCTTGGTTTTCCTCTTGGTTTCCTTCCCAATTTTCTGCAAGAATCTTCAATGGTCCTCTACTTCTCTTCCAAAAATCATTTCATTAGGTGAACATCCCATACTTTCTTGATAAGCACTCCTAACTTCAAACAACATTAATGGTAACCCAACATCCCATTCTCTTCCTGACTCAGAACAATACTTTGTCAGCATACTTTTCAATGTCTGGTGGAACCTTTCTAAGGCACCTTGAGTTTCTGGATGGTAGGCAGTGGATAACTGTTGTTTCACTCCTAACAAATTAATCACATCCTGGAATAACTTTGACGTAAAGTTCCTCTGTCACTTTGTACTATTTCTGGTATACCAAACTTTGAGAAAAACTCCACAAGTTTTTCAGCAACTATCTTGGCAGATATGTTTCTAACAGGGTTTGCTTCTGGATATCTTGTCACAGGACACATTAATGTTAACAAATACTCATTTCCGTTCTTTGTATTCAGCAGCGGTCCAACCATATCTATAATCACTTTGCTAAAGGGTTCTCCTCTAACTTCTATATGTTGTAGGGGGGCTTTCATGATGGTTTCATTCGGTTTTCCAGCTATCTGGCAGGTATGAAACTCACGACAAAACCTGCTAACATCTTTGTGAAGTCCAGGCCAGAAAAAAATATTTCATGATCTTCACAGTCTTCCTGATTCCCATATGTCCAGACTCATGAGCTACTGCAACCACTTGCTTCCTCAATGGATATGGAATCAAAATTTGATGATATTCGCCCCATACAGCATCTCCTGGTATATCAGCAAACCTTCCCTCAGATAATAACAGGTAGGAGTTTGTTGCATCTCTTCTTGATCAACAACTCTGAAGAACAAATCAGTTAACGATGCATCCTTCTTCTGCAAGTCCATTAGCTTCTCTCTTGTCACTTGGCCAACTTCAAGGGTTGAATTCTCAATATCTGCTAACTCAGCTACTGTAGTTTCTTCCTCGTCGCCGTCGTCTTCTTCATCTTCTTGGGAAATCTCTTCTTGGTCAGCACTATGGGAAACTTCACTTCCCTGGAATAATTCTTCTAAGCACAAAGATCCTTCGCTTGATCCTTCTTGGGTGTGTAAATCCTCAGTTTCTTCACCAACAGTCGTAGTCCTCTTCATACTTCTGGGTAGTTACCACAACAAGGAAACAGTGGGGTTATTCTTCTTCAACTCTACTGTAGGACTAATCCTCAATGGTTTGTCTGTCACTACAGGACAGGTAATAAATGGCACACCACCAACTTCATTCCCCAACAGAACATGTACACCTTCCACAGCCAGTGAGTCCTTTACAGCAAAATCAACATTCCCTGTCACCAATTCACATGACAGGTGTAATCGGCATATGGGAGTTACTCGCTGTATCACGTAATATCTTGACTGGTACCTGGACACTTCCTTCTTGAATTGACAGCATACCCTCATAGATATATGGCTTAAAAGCCTCCACACTCTTGACTGTAGGGTCCTACTCTTCCACACTTGAAACAGACAACATTAGGTTTCTGTAACTGTCTTGAAAAACTGGATGAGGATTTCACATTAGCTTGCTGATGTGAAATCACATTGTGTACTCTTGGTAGTATCACTTGTAGTTTCCC
>NC_087204.1:86872599-86895099 GCF_015104395.2 Macrobrachium nipponense
ATTGGCCAGGTCTTTTCCAAAATATCCTTTGGAGTGATGAACCGCCAGAACTGTCATTACTGGGCAGAAGAAGATCCTCGAATTATCTCAGAAAAATTTCAGAATCGGCCTAAGATAACAGTATGGTGTGGAATGACTTCAGATAGGATTGTGGGCCCCGTCATCTTTCACAATACCATGAACGAGGAAAGGTATCTTACTATGCTGCAAGATGAAACCTGGCCAGTTGTGAATACTTGAGCGAATATTGGAGACCTGATTTTTATGCAAGAAGAACTTGAAGGGCAAATAAGATTTGCTATTTCTGCCGTTCCACAAGAGTTCTTGAAAAGATCAGTTCAAGCGATCCCCGAACGGCTTGAGAAGCTACAGGCAAATGCTGGTGCCTATATTGAATTTTAAATAAAACTCCATGTTATTTGTGTTCTCTCATATTGATTTTTTGTTAATAATCAGTCTGTTACAGAGTTTGTTGGAGATATTTTTCAGATACATTCTAAGAGAAGTACGTTTTGAAATATGGTTCCTATATCATGAAACTGATACTAAATAACGGAGCTCCAATATAGCTTTTTTCTTGTTTAATATTATAGGTTAAGAATGTTTTAATGCGTCGTTTGTTGCGATCAGTAATACATGCATCGTTTTTTTTATTGAGTATTTTACTTTATTTCAATTAATAAAGTAAAACTTTTCTGATATGCTCAAAATTATGGAATTATTAAGATACAGCGCATGAGCACTCGCGTGTTTTTCTGTCTGTAGGCTACGGGTAACGGTAGCAGAATTTGCCATACAGATGCTGAAGTTCAAGTAGCCTCTGCATTGTTTTGTATGGTATCCTGAAATACCAATATTAATGTATAATAGGAAGAAAGAAAGACAACAGATATAAGTGTCTTTCTTCACTGCGAAGTAATTTTAACTTGTATTAGACAGATCTGATATGCATTAATATTGTGACATAACTTTACTATTCATCCCTGCAACAATGACGGTTCAATAGGTTCAGCTGAATAAGCCAAAAGCGTTAGAGCTTTTGGGAAACCCATTAACGTTATCATTCAAAGAACACTGCAGTTGAATCATATGTCTCTCCTGTAATACATTAAAGAAAAACATAATTTTGCGTTGTTTTCACTGCATTTCCATGCACAATAATCAAGCTGTTAGAAACTAAACTGAGTTCCTTTTGATCCATGATTATAGAATATTAAGCTTACATTAAGAGTCACTTAGGAATTGAAAGAATGAGATTGGTTCATGCTTGTGGGAATCTCTTACTAAGCCATATTGTGAACTGCTTTTTACAGAATTCCTTATATTTTTATCTAAGCTTAGTATCTTGAGGCCTAGCCCTAGGCCTGCTGCAATTTTTAAGTCTTAATGAAATGTTATGCTGTTATTTACTGTGTTATCAATAAGTTCTCAAACCCCCATGTATACAGAGGACTCAGCTGAGGTTGATCTGCCAGAACGAATAAAGGTAGTAGGCTATTCTTCAATTTTATCATTATCATTTTTACCCAATAGGATATTTCAAATTCATACTACATTAAAATTTCAAAAGTATATTTGACCAACTTGCTGGTCTACAAGTAATCTTAACCAACTAGCTGGTCTACAAGTAATTTTACCAACTAGCTAGTCTACCAAGGGCAGTTTACTATAGCCTAACTTTAGCTTAGCAAGGGTAGCCTACCATAGCCTAACCTTAGCTTAGCAAGGGTAGCCAACTTAGCGTAACCTTCAGGAATGATGATTTTTTTTCTATTTGCCCCTCTCCACAGACTATGAAATACTGGCCAAGTCTTGGCTAGTTATGAAAGTTAAGTTATTCTTATGGGCTAGCCTAACTTAGACTGTACAATGTAAATAAGTACACTGCATTATAGGTCTGTATGACTGTGACATAATTGCACTTGAAGATGTACACATAGCATCTATGTCATGGCTCAGATACTTTGATCTGGTTCTGTAAAGTATGTACAGTGTACTCTCCTCTGAATCACAGCTCTTCCCTACATTAAGGGGTCGGTTGCCTGATGTGCCTTCTCCCCTGCCTTCCATCAAAGGCGTCATCCTCCACCAAACCTCTTCTCTCCATATTATGCTTCAATTTATCTCGCCATTTAATTCTCTGTCTCCCTCTCGATCTTCATCCTCTAACAGGTTCCTCGTAAGCCCTCTTCACTCTCTCCTCATCATTCATCCTCAACACATGACCATACCATCTCAATTGTGACTCTCTTATCACCTCTGTAATATTTTCTAAGCCTACCCTTCTTCTTATTTCATCATTTTCCAATCTCTCAAGCAGTGATATTCCCATAATCCGCCTCAGCATTCTCATCTCTGTTCTCTCAAACTTTAATTCCTCTTTTCTTCCTAAAGCCCATGTTTCTGCTCCATACATTAACACTGGTCTTATTACTGTGTTAAATATCTTGACTTTTAGTTTGATTGGCATTTTCGTATCACATACCACTCCAGCCACCTCTCTCCACTTCCCCCATGCAACTTTTATCCTACTGTCAACTTTAGCTTCACATCCTCCCTCTTGGCTTAAAGTAATCCTAAGTATTTAAACTTTTTTGCCTGTTTTACAATTGAGCCTCTTCTTTCTTGTATTACTATTCTGTCTCTATCTTCCCTACTGCTCAGCAAAACCTTTGTTTTATTCACATTCACCTTTAAGCCACCCCTCTCTAAAGACTCCTGCCACCCTCCAACCCTTCTCTGTAGCTCTTCCTTATTTTCAGCAGTAATCACCAGATCATCAGTGCACTCTTCACTCAACACATCCATGACCAGCACAAAGAAGAAAGGGCTTAATGCTGACCCCTGGTGTAATCCAACACTAACTTCAAAGTTTTTGTTTCTCCAACTGCTGTTATCACTTTTGTACTCGTTCTTTTATATATCATCTCGACCAGCCTAACCAACTTTTCTGGGACTTTCCTTTTCCCTTAAACACCAAAGCATCACTTCTCTTGGGATTCTATCATATGCTTTCTCTAGATCTATAAATGGACAATAGAGCTCCTGATTTTCCTCTAGACTCTTTTCCTGTAGCTGTCTTACTATGAGTATGGCATCCACCATCCCTCTTCCTCTCATGAATCCATATTGCTGCATCCTGATCTTTACAACCTCTCTTAATCTCTCATCCATTATTTTCTCTAAAACTTTCAATTCATGTTCTGTTAGTTTAATTCCCTGTAGTAAGCATAATCCATGACATCTCCCTTCTGCTTGTATATATATTCACATATAGCTTTTAATAAATCTAGCATCCATTTCTCCCCCTCTGTACCTAGTAATTTCATCATTTCAATTTGGAACTCCGATGGACCTGGTGATTTACCATTCTTCATTTTCCTTAATGCTCTCTCCACTTCTGTATCCTGTATCTCCATCACAGGTCCCTCCACCCATTGTCCTTCCCCCATCTCCTCTCTCTCATTTTCAGTATTTAACAGTTGTTCAAAATACTCTTGCCATCTCTGCTTAATGTCTTCATCCCTATTACAATGTATTTCCATCACAATCCTTGATAACAAATATCACAAACTCAACCGTTGTTTGTACTTCAATATTTTCTGCTATATGTATTACATGACATAGACTAATATGAAAACTAATCCTTTTTTGAGCTCTGAAGTTCCCTACTGTATGCATAACATAATTTAGAAAGATATCACAAACTAAATTCATCCTCTTCTAAACGTAAGCATAGTCGACTTTGTGTATTATGATAAACTTCAAGAATAAGATCGTAAAGTAAAAACTGGAATCTTTGTAGCCTATCAGCTAAAGTAAGCATAAATAATTAGTGGGGCACTCTGTCTCCCCTACTGGAAACATCACGTAATGTAGTTAAATCGGGCATCTTTATTGCTCAAGTGTATAAAAACTACAGCAGACAGAATAAATATTTTTATTTCTACATACATATAGAACACATTGTTCTTTGTTAAATGCTGCAAAGATCAATTGTCAATCTTTAAAGACTGCAGAGAAAATTGATATATCAGCTACCAGAATCCCTGGTTTTTTAGAATTTAAATAAAACTTCTATTAAATAACCATATGAATATTGGCCAATTATTAAATGATATTGCTGAGCAAGAAAAGAGATTAAAAAGAATAGAAAAGTTGTCATATACCATTAAATCGCAAAACACAGCCATTCATTTTAACATAATAATAATAATAATAATAATAATAATAATAATAATAATAATAATAATAATAATAATAATAATAATAATAATAATAATAATAATAATAATAATAATAATAATAATAATAATAATAATAATAATAATAAGTACTGCAGAAGATGGATGCTGGGTACCAACTCAAGAAAAGAGGCAACAGAATTAACCATCTGATGTTCATGGACGACATCAAGCTATATGGTAAGAGCATCAAGGAAATAGATACCCTAATCCAGACTGTAAGGATTGTATCTGGGGACATCAGGATGGAGTTTGGAATAGAAAAATGCGCCTTAGTCAACATACAAAAAGGGCAAAGTAACAAGGACTGAAGGGATAAAGCTACCAGATGGGGGGCAACATCAAACACATAGATGAGACAGGATACAAATACCTGGGAATAATGGAAGGAGGGGATATAAAACACCAAGAGATGAAGGACACGATCAGGAAAGAATATATGCAGAGACTCAAGGCGATACTCAAGTCAAAACTCTCTGAATTGGCTCAGAAATATGATAAAAGCCCATAAACACATGGGCCCCCCAATTGCCCCGAAGTACCAGTAATCAGATACAGCGCAGGAATAGTGGAATGGACGAAGGCAGAACTCCGCAACATAGACCAGAAAACTAGGAAACATATGACAATACACAAAGCACTACACCCAAGAGCAAATACGGACAGACTATACATAACACGAAAGGAAGGAGGGAGAGGACTACTAAGCATAGAGGACTGCGTCAAAATCGAGAACAGAGCCCTGGGGCAATATCTGAAAACCAGTGAAGACGAGTGGCTCAAGAGTGCATGGGAAGAAGGACTGATAAAAGTAGACGAAGACCCAGAAATATACAGAGACAGGAGAATGACAAACAGAACAGAGGAATGGCACAACAATCCAATGCACGGACCAATACATGAGACAGACAAAAGAAACTGGCCAGCGATGACACATGGCAATGGTTACAGAGGGGAGAGCTAAAGAAGGAAACTGAAGGAATGATAACAGCGGACAAGATCAGGCCTAAGAACCAGATATATCCAAAGAACGATAGATGGAAAAAACATCTCTACCATATGTAGGAAGTGCAATACGAAAAATGAAACCATAAACCACATAGCAAGCGAATGTCCAGCACTTGCACAGAACCAGTACAAAAAGAGGCATGATTCAGTAGCAAAAGCCCTCCACTGGAGCCTGTGCAAGAAACATCAGCTACCTTGCAGTAATAAGTGGTACGAGCACCAACCTGAGGGAGTGATAGAAAATGATCAGGCAAAGATCCTCTGGGACTATGGTATCAGAACTGATAGGATGATACGTGCAAATAGACCAGACGTAACGTTGATTGACAAAATCAAGAAGAAAGTATCACTCATTGATGTCGCAATACCATGGGACACCAGAGATGAAGAGAAAGAAAGGGAAAAAAAACCCCCTGGATAAGTATCAAGACCTGAAAATAGAAATAAAAAAGGATATGGGTATGTGCCAGTAGAAATCGTACACATAATCATAGGAACACTAGGCACGATCCCAAGGTCCCTGAAAAAGAATCTGGAAAAACTAGAGGCTGAAGTAGCTCCAGGACTCATGCGAAAAAGAGTGTGATCCTAAGAAAACGGCGCACATAGTAAAGAAGAGTGATGGACTCCTAAGGAGGCAGGATGCAACCCGGAATCCCACACTATAAATGCCACCCAGTCGAATTGGAGGACTGTGATAAAAAAAGCAAAAAAAAAAAAAACTAATAATAATAATAATAATAATAATAATAATAATAATAATAATAATAATAATAATAATAATAATAATAATAATATACTTTATTAAAAGTAATGACCACTTCAGCAGCGTTATGCATGTATAGATTCTTCCCTATTTTTCGAATAGCGGCTTTTTCGGTGCCACTTAAACAGGCTAGTAGATCGCCTATGGAGGCCATTATCAAATACAGGGTCAAGATTGGTGCTTATATTTCAACTTCTACAGTTAAACTATGATATCATAGTCATCAAAGTCATTAACGGTCCTCTCTCTCTCTCTCTCTCTCTCTCTCTCTCTCTCTCTCTTTTACTTGAAGCGAGCTTTTGTCTGGAGCTGCCAGACATCCTCTGGGCTGAGAAGCTGAGGGTGTGGTGTCCGTCCTCCTTATATTTAGGCTCATCAGCAGGGGGTCTGACCCTTGCTGCTCTCCTATTGGCTGGGGGGGGAAAGTCTGCTTTTTCATTGGTGGCTTGAGCCAGGTCTCAAGCCACTTTTGCTGTGTCGATGGTTGCAAAGCTGCAGCTGTCTGAGGTAACATCACTGGGTGCTGCATTACGCCGCGAGACGCCACGGCTAATTTGATCTAAGTTGGCTACAGGAGTATCTCGTTTGGGAGCGTTGTCGTCTGTAGAGTTGTCATGATCAGTGGTGTTGTAGTTGGTAGCATGTCTTCTCATACTCATGGGGAGCAGAAATTCTTCCTGTGTCATATTAAATTCTGGTTTTATTTGCTGGATGAGAAGCGCCTCCAGCAGGCGTAACCGACGGGCATCAGCGGCCTTACTGATGATCTTCGTGTTCTGGATGAACATCCCGGGAGATAGCCTCTTGATGATTGGTGCGGGCGTGATTCTTGATAGCCCCCTCTTAGGCATGGCATGAGGGTCTCTCTTAAGGCCAGCTTACCCTACATTTCAGCGTGTGCTGCACTCCTCAGACTCATCACCAACTCCTCCCAAATTATTGTTAGCCCCGCCCTCTTGAGTGCTCCCCAAGACATATGAGGCACCACCCAACGCATCAAACTGAGCTTGATGGCTGAAGCCTGCAGGCGCCACTCAGACTCACTCTGGCGACGACTACTCACTAGTAACATGGAATGGAAATGATGGGAAGCTCGTTTTCTCATAGATGCTTATCAGCATTATCCGTGTCTATGGAATGTAGAATTACAGAAATATAAAAACAGAGATGTTCGCGACATCACCATGAAAAAAGTAATGGAAGAAATGCTTGTAATTAATGAAAAAATTACAGAAAATATAAAAAAGAAAATTTGTAACTTCTTTTGTTCCTTCACTGTCAAAGCCAATCGTTTGCCCATTTCCTTTTCTTAAGACAATTATGCATTTGATCATACATTTATGCTAAAACAACGGCAGCACAGGCAAATTCTTTCTTGTCACTGCTCATTGTGGTTCTCAGTTAGAAGTCTTTGTGCTGAGCTTTGTGGTTACATTTAGAACCTCGGATTCTTATAGCCGGACTCCCCTCACTGTTTAAAGACCTCCCTGTTGTATTTGGCCCTATGGGAGCTTAAATAAATATCGTATAATACAAATGTCCCACGACACCATCCAAAAGGCCAATTTCTGGCCACTTCTGTCAGTATTTATCCTAAAACAAAGATAAGTAGAAAGATAACCAGAAAGATAGACAGAGAAATAGACAAATAGATATTGGAGTGTGTTGTACTTTACTTTTATTGCTGGCTGGACGGCTCTCAAGGGCGTTATTCATTTGCATATGGCCGAATGGAAAAAGGGATCTGTCCCGGAGGATGACCAACGTTTTTGTTTTTTACCGATTAGGAGAGGGAAAAAAATTATCTTTTATTTACAACACAAAAAGACGACACTTTTGGCGTGTGCTTTTTTAATATAAAGTTTTATACTCGTGTGCGTATGCTTTTTTAATATAAAGTTTTATGCTCGTGTTTATTTCAGAGAAGAGCAACATTTGACTATGGATAGCCTCTTTCATATACACTGCAAACTGAAATTACCATCAAAACCGTTCCTGAACAGGTTATGTAGATAGATCTCGTGAATTCTTTTTGAAATGCAATCTACGTCTCTATGGGTTATAAAGTTCGATTCCAAAATCATACATGAAATGTATCAATGAATCAAATATTGACGTTATCCATACTGTCTGTATCATTATAGTTCACATCAGTTTTTGCAATGAGTTATCGGAATGAGAGTTCCATTATCTTATAGCTACATTAACAAATGAATTGTTGCGACACTGGTCAACACTGAATACCATAGAAGTGGAATACAACGACTAATAATAATAATAATAATAATAATATCCTTTATTTCAGCTCAGGGCCATATAAGCGACTTGCTAATTTCTTTAACAGGCTTACTTCTGGTATCTACTGTCAAGTAGAATATAGCAGCGTTTATAAATAGAAAGACTAATAGCTTGATAGTTAGATAGATATACTCTTAATTGCACCGCTCGCACCATCTTTTATATTTAAATCAAGTAGAGAAGGAAAAGTGGAAATTTGGTGCCGTTACATAGGAGGTCATCGTATAATTTTTTTACGGATTAGGAGAGCCAAGTATCGTATATATCTTCTATGGAATGAAAGAAATGTCATCACCCAGCCTCACGCGGTATCACGTGCACCTTTGCGAAAGATTTTGTTTTCTTTGCGGTTTTGAAATTTGCTATTTATTTAGTGGAATAAATAAGATTTTACTGTTACTGAGAATCTATTTCGTGTGAGATACCTTCAATAAACTGCAAAGACTATTCATAATACAGTTTGAACTTCGTTATTCTTTATATACTTCCAAAGGTTTTTTCCGCATCCTCTCTGGGGTTTTAGAGAGTTAGTATCGCTATCCAAACCGCAGCTGCATAGGAAATTTAGTGCTGTGATTCATTTGGACAGATAAATATGGAAATGAAATGTGCTATTCCATTAACTAATACATTTGAAAGAACTATACGTAACAATCCCTTCAGTGAGCAATTGCAATTCTGATTAGTCATTCCTAAGTGATGATTGATTTTTAAATCTAATGACAACACAATATTTACCAGAGATGTAAGAACACTTTATACAGAGCATGTAAATGCCAGGCGCTCCCTGCCACCTTTCATTTCCATTAGCTTCATCTCGTATTCTCAGATATAAAATTCAACCGTTGAATATTTAATGAACAACAAATATGATAAGAAAGTTTTTAAAGCTTTTCAACTGAACATTTTTCCTTTTGATTCAACTGTTGGGTTTCAAATTATAATAATGAAAATAATAATAATATTCTGCAGTGTCAATCAAGGCCACGTTTCGCTCAGGCTCCACTGAACATGGTCAAGCCTAAAGACAAGCGTAGACTAACATTCGACTCACACTGAATGTCAGTGTACACCCATGTTTTGGCATGATCATACTCAATGGAGCGTGAGTGAAACTTGGCATCGATTAACAATGAAGAGGACTTTCTCCTGAAGGAAAACTCAATAGAAGACGTTCTCCTAAAGGACATCTCAATAAAAGACGTTCTCCTGAAGGACAACTCAATAAAAGACATTCTCCTGAAGGACATCTCAAAAGGAGACGTTCTCCTGAAGGACAACTCAATAGAAGACGTTCTCCTGAAGGAAAACTCAATAGAAGACTTTTCCCTGAAGGACAACTCAATAGAAGACTTCCTCCAGAAGGAAAACCCAATAGACGACTTTCTCCTGAAGGGCAACTCAATAGAAGACTTTCTCCTGAAGGACAACTCAAATAGAAGGCTTTCTCCTGAAGGACAACTCAATAGAAGACTTTCTCCTGAAGGACAACTCAAATAGAAGGCTTTCTCCTGAAGGACAACTCAACAGAAGACTTTCTCCTGAAGGACAACTCAAATAGAAGGCTTTCTCCTGAAGGACAACTCAATAGAAGACTTTCTCCTCAAGGAAAACCCAATAGAAGACGTTCTATTGAAGGACAACTTGAAAGAAGACTTTTTCCTGAAGGATAACTGCTATGATTTACTTAATAGAGTAGGTGCTATTAGATTGTTAGATGCTATTTCCTCTGTATGCTTAGATAACTTTGTTTGTTCCAGCTGGAAAGCTGTCAAATCAAATTTATGTAGTTTTAACAATATTCTCAGACCTAATACTATGGAAGATGTGAGTACAGAATTGTTGGCGAATCGAGTGAAAAGGGGAAGAAATATAACAAGGCCCCAGCAAAATAAAAACAAGTACTTTAGGAACGAGAACCTCTCTCGAGTGGGATATGCCAATTCTCAAACGTGTCCTAGATATAATAATGATAGTAATGGCTCAGGCTATACTTATAGAAATAACAAAATTGGCAACTATAGTAATCATCTTAATACTAGAGGTAATAGATATGGCTGCTATAACTGCGGTGAATTCAATCACCAACAATCGAACTGCAGATTTGATCATAAACTAAGATGTAACATATTGTAATGATGGTCACAAAAGTAGATTATGCGAACAAAACCCCAACTACTAGGATCTTGGCCAGGAAGATGGTGCCGACAGGAAGACTTCTCCTAGATTTCAGTGATATGTTAACGGTAGTCCATATTGATGCCCAATCCTTGTTGAGTCATAAACTTGAAATAGAACTTATGTTAAACGAACAAAACATTGATATTCTATGTGTTAGCGAAACATGGTTATACACTAATATAAGTGACGCATTTATAAATATTCCCCTGTATGATGTCTACCGTCAGGATCAAGGTCGGGGTGGAGGGGTATGTATATTTGTCAGAAACTATTTGAAGGTCACCGAAATGAATTTAACGATCGAAAAATGTGAGGGTGTAGAAGACAAGTGGATCTCGATTCAATATCGCAAGTTTCCGTCTGTTATTGTAGGATGCGTCTATCGCCATCCCAAAGCACCGGTAACCTCTTTTGATTATATCTCCGATATTTTTAAAGAAATTATTTTACGAAATAAGCATATATTTATCTATGGGGATTTTAATGATGATCTGCTAAAGACCGAGAATAAAATGTCCTAACTAATTAAAAAACTAAATTTCGATCAGATAGTAAACAAACCTACTAGAATTACTCCTACATCAGCGTCTTTAATTGATCTCGTAATAACAAATGCTAAACATATGATAATAAATATTGATATTATACCAAGCTTGGTGGCAGATCACGAGACAATCTTAACTCATCTGAATATTCGTAAGCCAAAAAAGAAACCTATTTAAAAACTTTTAGATGTTTGCAAAATTATTCTCCAGACTTTCTTTGTGATCTCCTCACGAATAACGTAAATATATTAAATGGTATTTTAAATACTGACAATGTAAACAAACCAAGTTGGAACTTTAAACGACGTCTTTACATCGTGTCCTAAACATTTGTGCTCCACGGTTGCTAACGAAAAGAAATCGTTCGTCCCCCTGCGCCGTGGATAACAGATGAAATAAAGCGAGACATGAAAGAAAGAGACAGATTGAAAAGTGAGTTAAAAAATCAAACTTTTAACATCTCCTTGAGAGAAAAACATAAAAGACCTGAAGAAGAGAGTAAATTCAAAGTTAGCGGGAGGCCGTAAGCAGTATTACAAAAGTGAATATCAGAAAGCTAAAGGCAATGTTTCTGCTACTTGGAAAATAACAAAAAATATGCTATTTAATGGACAACAAACAGATAGGAGCTCTATGCTATTGCCAGCAGTAACTAATGTACACTCTAAGGCTGAAAAATTCAATGATTTTTTCGCTGAGGTCGGGAAAAAAACTTTCGAAAAAACCCAAGAGGAAATTAGGAAATGTAATATCTCTACTGAAACAGTACGTAATATTCCAGTTAGAGAATTAGATAGTTTTAAACCTACTCCTGTTGATTGTAATACTGTCATCTTAATTATAAAAAATCTTAAAAGCACAAATGCCTTTGGATCTGACGGGATTAGTTTGCGTTTCATTAGGGATGGGTTATTATCGCATTTTACCTTACAGCTATAATTAACACATCCATAGCCACTAAAACAGTATCCGGGGTTATGGAAAAATCCCCACGTAATTCTTGTTTTTAAGAGTGGTGATATGGAAGACGTCTCCAATTATCGTCCTATATCTTTGCTACCGGTATTATCTAAAGTTCTGGAAAAAATAATTGCTATTCAATTAACTGATTTTCTAGAGACAATGGTCTAATCTCACAAAGTCAACACGGCTTCAGACCAAAATTATCAACTGAAACGGCTCTATTAAAAATATCAGATAAGATTTATAATAACATGGATAATAAGAAAGTCTCACTACTCCTTTTACTTGACCTCTCAAAAGCCTTCGACAGCGTGAATCATAATATTTTATTTGATAAATGTGCATCACTGAGTATAGATCCACTCTGGTTTATGAGTTACCTACATAACAGATCCCAGTCAGTTAGAATGGGTCAAATTGTGTCTTCCCAAAAAACTGTAGAGTTTGGTGTACCCCAGGGCTCTATTCTTGGCCCAATACTCTTTGTAATTTATGTCAATGATCTGGTAAAATCACTACCCGGCTGTTTCGTCATCCAATATGCCGACGACACCCAGATCTTAATTGAAGGATTTGTAAATGAAATAGACGAACTAATTCATAGGGCAGAATACATACTAAAGAAGGCCAAATACTACTTCTTAACTAATGGTTTGCTTCTTAATGAGAAAAAAACACAATTCATTTTAATAGGTTCCCGACAATATATATCAGAAATTGGAGACAATGTGCAAATAGATTTTAATGGAAATATGATTAAACCCATGAAAGCTGTAAAAAATCTAGGGGTTTATTTTGACAGATATATGACGTTTGAAATGCATATAGATGAAATTTATAAGAAAGTGATGGGTACTTTAATTTATTTAAATAGAGTAAAAGACTCATTTGATTCTTCTACGCGTAAAATAGTTGTTCAGTCGCTGGCTATGAGTATAATCAACTACTGTTTAAGAATTTGGGGAGTAACTGGCTCTACACAAATGAAAAGGGTTCAAAAACTTCAAAACTTTGCCGCCCGAGTGGCTATTGGTAATGTAAAAAAAACATGACCACATATCCCCTTACCTCAAAAAATTAGAATGGTTAAAGATAAAAGACAAATATACCATAGATGTCTGTAATTTGGTATTCAAAACAATACGTAAAATAACTCCTGAATGGTTATATGATTTTCCAACAGTATACGCAGTTAATGGGGTTTCTACTCGACAGCAGGAAAATCTGTATGTAGAAAGGGCGAAAACAGAGATAGGCTCCCGCCAGTTTAGTATTCGAGGCCCACCCAGCATTATACAATAAAGTACCAGGCACAATTAAACAAAAATCCTCTCTCGCTGCTTTTAATGTACACTTAAAGAAACTAACTTTAAATGGTTCCGATTAATGTAAGAACGTTATGCTTAATTGTCTTATTAAAAGTGCTTTTGAAGGCACTACTGTACTTTTATAGATGTTGGAATTATTTTTAGATAATACTTATGGATAAGATGGCTTTTATTTACAAATTAAGATTTCCTTATAATCTAGTATGCTTATTTGATTACTCTGTATTATTTAATACTATTTGTACATGACTTTTTTTTAACACAACTTATGTGGTCTATGACAATGTACTTCAATATTCGGGAAGAGTAATTTTTACTCACTATATTTTAAGTAAATGCTTTCTAATTTTATGATATTCTTTTATTACTGATGAATTATTTTAATTACAAAGTTTTAGCCAAATTGTTGATTCCTAAAACAACTTTTGTATGTCTAAAATAAATATTTTAACTATTTGTAAGATGATTTTACTAATTGTAGCTTTATATTTTATGAATACCCAATGTAAATATTGGAAATAAAGAATTATTATTATTATTATTATTATTATTATTATTATTATTATTATTATTATTATTATTATATAATAGAATACTGTCTCCTGAAAGATAACTCTACGGTGGATAAACCCCCGATTTTATACTGTTTTAATCGGAAATAGTGTCCAATTTTGCAACCTGCTTTCCTCTTCAGGTGTGACAAAAATCGGTGAGTTACTTGCAAAATGCAGTAACCTAGGAAAATCAATTATCAGAAAAAGAGAACTCTATACAAACTAAATGACGCTGATGCAGGTATAAAAGAGGGTCTACTACCTGATAGTGATAGTAATTAATATTGTAATGATAATTTTATAAGTATTATAGTGAACAGTCAAGCTTCCACAGAAAGCAGTTCAAATGTGGCAAAAAGGAATTCTTGCAGCGTTGCTTCTGCAATCTCACTTCCTTCAAAAATAATGATACAATAGCAAACTATTTAAGTCCTAGTTCTTCATAACAGGCAAGTGCTGCAATCTTAATAACATGAGTTTATACAATGTTAACACTTTGCTCTAAGAGATGGATGTATTTCTAGGTTTATGAGTTTACCATACCCACCTCCAAACCATCCCTATGCCCCATCAGACCAACCTGAAACTTCACTGCCCCACGTCCTGGTGGCCCAACCCACTCTCTGCACTGTCCTTGCACCCTGGCAACCCAAATCATCTCCCCACCGTCCCTGCGCCTCCTAATAGTCCCCATCATCCCCGCTGCCCAACCTGACTCCTGACCATCCCAACAGCCCAACCGGCCTGCCCACCATCCCAACCCCGGCTGTGCCAACCAGCTTGCCCACCGTCCCACCCTGTCTGTCCTAACCGGACTGCCCACCATCCCACTCACAGCTGCCCCAACCAACCGGACTCCCACCATCCCACTGCCGGCTAACCAAACCAGCCTTCACACCGTCCCACCCCTGGCTCTCCCAACTGGCCTGTCCACCATCCTACCCCTGGCTGTCCTAACCGACCTGCCCACCATCCTACCCCTGGCTGCCCCAACCGGCCTGCCCATTGTCCACCCCCGGTTGCCCCACCCGGCGTCCACACCGTCCCACCCCCAGCTGCCCCAACCGACCTGCCCACCGTCCCACCCTGGCTGTCCCAACCGACCTCCCCACTATCCTACCCCTGGCTGTCCTAACCGACCTGCCCACCGTTCCACCCCCAACTGCCCCAACCAAGCTGGCCACCGTCCCACCCCCGGCTACCCCAACCCATCCTACCTACCGTCCCCCACCCCTGGCTGCCCCTACCGGCCTCCCCACCATGCCACCCTTAGCTGCCCACCTGGCTAATGATGTCCCACCCCCAGCTTTTCCAACCAGTCTCCCCACCGTCCCACCCCAGCTGCCCCACCCGGCCTCCCCACCATCCTACTCCCAGCTGCCCTGCTCAGCTTCCCCACAGTCCGAACCCCATGTACCCCACAGAGAGAAAGAGAGAGAGAAGGAAAGAAAGAAAGAGAGTAAGAGAGAGCATCTTATGGAGATGCCTTTATCCAATTAACACCCCTGCTTAGCTTTTGACCAGGAATGTCACTGAATCCTGTGAATGTTCCTTAGGCTTCCAAGAATCCTTTGGATTTCCTGTGACTTAAAAGAATTTTGTGATTTTCCTGGGCTTTAGTGGAATACTGCGGAATTTCTGGGGCTTCGAATCAATTTCTATAAGTGATCATAAATTTCTGACTAAATAACTGAAAAACACTACTTAAACACTTCATAAAAGTCTTTTCCTTGCTGTCGCACTTTCAAGTAATGCTAATAGAATAGACTGCCAAATCCATCTTCATCAATAAGAGGGTGGGGCTAACAATAATTTGGGAGGAGTTGGTGATGAGTCTGAGGCGTGCAGCACACGCTGAAGCATAGTGTAAACTTGTCTTAAGACCCTCTCGTGCCATGCCTAAGAGGGGGCTATCAAGAATTATGCCCACACCAAACATCAAGAGGCTGTCTCCCGGGATGTTCATCCAGAACATGAAGATCATCAGTTACACCTGCTGGAGGCGCTTCTCAACCAGCAAATAAAACCAGCACTTAATACGACCCAGGAAGAATTTCTCCTCCCCATGAGTATGAGAAGACCTGTCACTAACTACGACACCACTGATCATGAACTGGATTGAGGTTGGGACCGTCTTCTTTATAATAATAGATTCAAGTATATTAAGGTCGTTTTCGTTTAGAGTTTGTCCGATTATATATGTATATATATATATATATATATATATATATATATATATATATATATATATATATATATATATATATATATATATCCATTCAGGAAATCGCAGACAACCACATCAGAAGAAAAATTTATTAGAGATGTTTCGCACATACAATGTGCATCTTCAGTCTGTTGAGATAAAAAACACATACATATTAGCATTCAATAATAGCAGGATTCTTAATATAGTAAAAAGACTAAAATTAACTTAAAATTAACATAAAGGACTAAAAATTGACAAATAAAACTAAAAAGTAAAAAGTACAAATAAAAACAAATACCAAGGCGCAACCAACCGTTAGTTGAGAAGGAAGGAGGTATAAATGACTAGACTTGGGCAAGAAGTTAAAACGTTGACTATGCCAGATAAAGCGGAGAAGATGAAACTCCACTATTCAACGAGGGAACAAGACGTTTAATATATAATGACTCTAGAGTGGTTATGTAATCAGAGTCTTTAACCGAGCCTAAAATAGAGAAGTGTTGTTTCTTCACAACTATCTTGCAATTGATTGCATGGTTTTTTATGTTTGAGTGTTCAGGCCTACTTAATTTTAGTCTTTTTACTATATTAATCCTGCTATTATTGAATTCTAATATGTATGTGCTTTTTACCTCAGACTGAAGATGCACATTGTATGTGCGAAACGTCTCTAATAAATTTTTCTTCTGATGTGGTTGCCTGCGATTTCCCTGAATGGATGTATGTGATATACCTGCATAGCCTATATATATATATATATATATATATATATATATATATATATAATATATATATATATATATATATATATATATATTATATAAATATATATCTATGTATCTATATATCTATCTCTCTCTCTCTCCTCTCTCTCTCTCTCTCTCTCTCTCGATGTCTCCTCCCGTCAATCTCATGTCTCTCTCTCTGCTCCTCTTCCCTTCTCTCTATATATATAGATATATATATATATATATTATTATATATATATATATATATATATATATATATATATAATAAGTTTTATACTTCGAAAGCATAAGTTTCCTTCCGATGTAAAAGAAAAAAATATATGAATACAAAAATGAAAGGCAAAAAATCACCCATAATAAAATCAACGCAGAGTTTTCATATAGCTTACGCGCTCTGAAGGAGGATCCTTCCGTTCAAAAAGGAAAAAAGATCTTGGAAAAACTTTGAATGTATATATTATTCCAACAGGTAGACAACCAAGTTGGTTCGGATAAGAAAAATTCTCTATACTAAAATATAAATTTTATTTCCTCCTTTCTAGAATATAATGAATTAATATGGTCACTTCTTGCCTGCCTTGCCCCCGTAACTTTTTTGTTTACATCAACAACACCCAAACAATTCCAATGGAATGGGAGGAAACCAATTCAGATGAAATAAGGTTGTCAAATACAGATCATAAACTTATGAGTAAACTTCAGTTTCCTCGCATTCAACCATAAGAAACATAATCGTGAAAATATATTTTCTAACAAAAGAAATACCCGTTAGAAGTCAAGAGGTTACTTTCCCAGTTGGAAGGATGCCAGTGACACTGGAATCTTTGTGACGGCTGAGCAATTTCTGAGGAAAAATAAGAAAACTTTAGATTACAGCACCAGCACAGCAAACCAGACTTACAGATAACGAAAGTTAAAGTACGAAAAACTCAAGTCTGAAGAGACTGGTACTGCATAGCGTTAAATGCTCCTTGAAAACCATTTTTAATGCAGGGGTCAAATGTTGAATGACTGACAGTATGAGTAAGCATAAGAAAGAGGATTATTATTGCCTACTATATTGGCAAAATTGCTCACTTTAATGAAAATCAGATTCAAGACCAAGGACTTCCAGTGCAATAAAGGACCGCCAAGAACTTCATCCCTTATTTCGCCGAAGCAGATTTATGGGTATTTCCGGAAGGCTTCCCATCTTATCGATGAAGATGGATTTGGCACTATATTCTATTAGCGTTACTTGAAAAGACTTTTAGAAGTGCTTAATTTGTGTTTTTCAGTTATTTAGTCAGAAATTTATGGTCACTTATAGAATCAAGCATGTAATACCAGTAAAAATGTGCTAATATATATATATATTTATATATATATATATATATATATATATATATATATATATATATATATATATATATATATATATATATATACTTAGAAATTAAGCAACATTTTTACTTAAAAACAGTGTGTACAAATGTAAACTATTTTGCTTGCCTGAGTACCTGTGGCTACAGAAATCAGGCAAATTTGTCTTCCTCCTTCATCCATAAACTTCTGAACCAAGTATGATTCTAATGTGTTGAAAACTTTCAGAGCATCAACTTCTTCATGTGCCCACTTGGAGGCCTTATAAACAGTAGGTTGAGCCGAATATACCCTAAGGACCACCCAGATCTCTCTCGCTATTTCTCTAATAAGACTTCCTGGAAGTTGGGATCCCTCCATCTCAACACCTGTTGTTTTATCTTCCCATGCACACTTGATCTCCTGCTTCTTATGACTAAGGCCCTCCAGACACTTCGGTCCCTTTTCCCGTTTATGCTAACATTCTACTAATCCTATCGCCACAGTTCCCATATTCTCTCTTTCTTACCTATGTCCGTTAGTCACATAATTGCATTGATTAAGTTGTGTATTTGTGATTGCAGATTTATTTTTAATGGAGAATATTACCAACAAATATTTGGTATGGCCATGGGTAACCCTTTATCACCTCTCCTTTCAAACTTATATATGGAATTTTTTGAAAGACAATACCTCCTAAATATCACACTTGCCCCCTTAAAGTGGTACAGATATGTAAATGACATCTTAGTAGTCTTACCTGTTGGTATCGATGTAGATGATTTATTGTCTATTTTGAATAATTTAGTGCCATCCATAAAATTCACTGTTGAAATTGAAAATAACAATGTCATCCCTTTCCTAGATGTATTAATACATAGAGAATCTTTCCAATGTAAATTCAGTATTTATAGAAAACACACAAATAATTTAACATATGTACATTTTTATTCGGAGCACCATCTTAATATTAAAATTTCAACTTTTTCTTCTATGTTCCTACGTGCTTTGCATATCACGAGTCCACAATAGCTTGACCAAGAAATAGAATACATAAAAAAGATAGGAAACGATCTCAGCTACCCACCTCATATAATTGATTTATGTTATCAAAAAGCTCACAAAAAGTTTTATAGTGTTGCTAGTAATGAAAAAGAAATCCCTAGAAATGTTCTTAGCTTGCCTTACTTTCGTGGATTTGAAACCATAATATTTAAATCGTTTAATGTTAATGTAGCGTTCTCTTATAACAATACCATTAAAGATATGTTAATTAAGAATAGTCCCGTAACAAATAACAACATCATTTACAAAATTCCTTGTAAGGATTGCCCATCTTTTTACGTTGGTCAGTCAAGTAAAAATTTATGTGCACGTATTAAGCAGCATATGTATTCAGTTAGAACAGCCCATACTTCAAATGCACTGTTTATCCATCTGAGTGAAAAATCTCATTGTATTAATTGAGGTGATACCTCGGTAATTGCTAGATCTAACGATTATGTTTCAAGAAATTTACTGGAATCAGCAATTATACAAATCACTAATAAAAACAACCTAAATCTTAGTCTGGGATTGTACCATTTGGATCCATATATTTGTAAAATGTTTATGAAGGACCTTAAAATAAATAAACTACTAATTAATTAGTCCCACATGTATATAGTTATTATTTCTCTCTCTCTCTCTCTCTCTCTCTCTCTCTCTCTCTCTCTCTCTCTCTCTCTCTCTTGCTCGATATATTTATATCCTTTTTTCGTCTTTTCAATCATTTTTTGGGAACATTTTTGTAAATTTCATGGTAATAAGTTGTATATGCCTCCTTGTTTTTTTCAAAATGTATTGTTTTCTGGATGAATCATCTGTTGACCACGTGTGTTGCTCCTCCAAGGTGTGGCTGCCTAAAAATCGCTAATCTTGCCCTCAGGCGTTTCCTCGTTTCTTTAGAGTGAAATCGACCTTATTGCTAATCTTGTAATGTCAGTTTGGATTTAAGCCTACTTTTACTATGTTTTTCCTCTGTATGATCAGTTGTGCCTTAGTAAAGGGTCGTGCTAGACCGAAAGTTCTTGGCTATCTCGCTTTCATTTTTCCTTCGTGGCAAAAACCTTTATATTTTGGAACAGACGATGCAAACATTTCGGTATCCTTCAGCCTTTAAAGCAGATCAAATAATGATGCTGTCGAACAGATGAGCCAATTCGCGCTCTCACTCACACTCGAATATTATTTAAATAATTCCCATCTATAGATTATCGACGAAAGGGATGTGGGAATAGAGGAAAAAATCACGATAAATTTTTTTGTAAGGTAGAAGGCAAAAGCAAAATACACATCGTAGACTGTTACGCATATGAAGAAAAATTGCCTCTGTGCACCATATATTCATTAGTCCGTCACGAAAGAAAACATCATCGATTATCATAATGTGAACAGATAATGGAACGGGTTTATCAGAGGCTACATCGACGAATTCCCTCACCCTGCCTAAGGGAGCAGTCCCAGGAACTGGAAATTACCGGAATTATGAAGCCGCTGGGCCCACACATCATTCGAGCCTCTTTTTTTCTCTTCTAAAAATCCCAGACCATAAGCCCTCGAAAAGTGACTTGGTTACCTTCTTCTTTCTTTTATTTCTAATATTCTTTAAGATATTCAGCGTGGTGTTTTACTACCGTGGCGCTGAGATTAAGAACCCCCCCCCCCTTTTTTTTAAACCAAAGAATAGGATTTTTTCAAAACTTATCATATGATTTTATGGAAAAATCTACGCGGGGACAGATTGTCGTTAATTAAGGTAGCACTCAAACTTTGTTATGACAATCTCACCCAGCTTCTTATATTCTTTGGAGAACTTTGTTGGGATTATTACTCTCTCTCTCTCTCTCTCTCTCTCTCTCTCTCTCTCTCTCTCTCTCTCTCTCTCTCTCTCTCTGCCTAGCTGGAAACCTCATCTGTATATTAATTTTTTGCTCTCTCCCTTTCAGTGTGACAACATTTCATCCTTTTTCTGTTTCCCTAGCGTGCCTAAAAGAGACCTGTTTTATTCACGAGATTTGTTCGTTTTCGTGGAGAATCTTGACCGAAGCTATTTTTTTATTATTATTATCCGTTAGGTTTTCCGAGAGAATCAATATTGATCACTATTAACTTTCCAAATGTTAATGCATGCGATAAATGCACTTATTCTCCCTTTCGTATGAATGCGAGGAAAATCTTTCGAAGTTCATATGATAAGAGGATGGGAAGAGATATTTTATGCCTATAGCAATAAAACCTTTAAAAAAATGCCAGATATCATATAAACAGCCAAAAAAAGACATCGGGCTGAGAAATAACAACTGAATTCGAGGTTTTTATTCTGTTTACTATAGACACATTACGAGTTTATATTTGTTATGCATCAATATACAAATTCTTTATTGTTGGTATGTACGTGAATTCCATAAATGTGCATACATATGCAAAGATTTCGGTGGGCCAAAAACATATGATTACCCATTAAATGATGCCAAAAACAAGTAAAGAAAGAAAATGTTGGCATCGTCCAAGAATGATTGGCTGACATTGACAAAGACATTTTATTGGCGTATAACAAGAGGCAGACAAACTGGCAGTAAACGAACTGTCTCACAGTAGACAGGCGGTTAATTTATTTACCTCTTCTGCCAACCAGGTTTTCATGTCTTCACTGCAATCCCTAGGCTGTTCCAAAATCCCTACAAGAGTCAACGCCTAAAGGAAGAACTTTGTCGACTTCCACTGTATATAATCAAATTCTACCCATTCCTTTACTTATGAACTATGCATGTGTATGTATGTTATATATATAAAAAAAAAAAAAAAATATATATATATATATATTATATTATATATATAATATATATATATATATATATCATATAATAATATATATATATAGATTATATATATATTAGATCTATTATATATTCTATATATACTATATATAGTAATATATATATATGTATATTATATATATAGATATATATATATATATATATATATATATACTATTATATATAGAATATATATATATTATATATATATATATATATTAATATATATATATATATATATTTAAAATATAATATAACCATATATTTTAAACTAGAGTCCAAGTTTTATTGTAAATTCCATCCTTTCGGGTAATATACGGCCCCACTCAGCCGTATATTTTGTCCCTCCATGTAAGGCCATTTTAGGGGTGCCAGTAAGTCATATCCCTCACTTTATACTGAGGGAACGAGCAGATCATAAACTATATATATATATATATATATATATATATAATAT
>NC_087204.1:86900099-86902599 GCF_015104395.2 Macrobrachium nipponense
GTGTTACTAAATGCTTTAACTGACCTTCATAAGAAATATCCTGTTCCCCGCAAATTCATGATTAGCCATCCACTCGCTAAAAAGTTAGATGTTATAATAAGTAGATCCGACAAAGACGGCAAAATCATAATAATGGACAAAGACTTCTACCTCGACAAAATCAACCAGCTCCTTAGCGACACAAACTCTTACGAAAAACTGACGAAAAATCCCCTCCAAAACGTTCCCACAGAAATTTTTCGGAAAGTAAGATTAATTGGCCAAGACAAAAAGAGTATTGAACTATTAGAGAAATTTAAAGTAATCAATCCTAAATTACCCTACTTTTATGGCCTTCCCAAAACTCACAAAGACAATCTTTCATTCAGACCCATCGTTTCATGCGCCGGAGCTTTAAATTACAAAATTTCTAAATGTTTAGCTGGCCTCCTTTCTCCTTTTTTAGGCACTTTTCTCCCAGTCACATTAAACATTCGGAAGATTTTTGTCACAAATTCAGGAGCGGACATATACCACTTCACAACATAAAACTTTAAGCCTTGACGTAGATTCCCTATTCACAAAAGTACCAGTACAGGACGTTCTTCAGTTTTTATGGAAAAATTATCCCTCTATTCAGATCATTTCCCATTGGCGCTTGACAAAATAATAAAGTTAGTTGAATTATGTGCATCTAATAACGTATTTTCATTCTACAAGCAAAAATTTGGGTGTAGTATGGATAGTCCTTTCAGTCCTGTTTTAGCCAATCTGTACATGGAATACTTTGAAACTACAGTAATAAATGCAATAAAACCTAAAAACATGCTGTGGATGAGATACGTGGATGATATCCTAACATTTTGGGATAATAGGTGGGGTAATTTTAATGAATTCCTCTCAAAATTAAACGCATTAGTGCCCAGCATCAAATTTAAAGTTGAATGGGAAACAGGCAACAAAATTCCTTTTCTTGATGTTTTAATAATCAGAGACACGACAGAATACAAATTTACCATATACAGAAAACCAACGTTCTCACTTTCATATATTCACTACTTTAGCTATCACGACATTGCTATCAAGATAGGTGTAGCTAGCAACCTATTCTTAAGAGCCTTACGAATTTGTTCCCCAGATTTCCTGGAAAAAGAATTGAACTAATTGGCAAGCAACTTTCGTCTTTAAAGTATCCTGACCATTTAATTGAGAAAGCAATCACAAAGCAAACATAATTTCTACCGATCCCCTAAAGACAAGACCAGAGACACACCCAACAATAAAATAAAAATTCTCACCTGGAGACGATTAAGAGAGTAACCCACACCCTTGGGAAATCCAACCCTTTTGCATTTACCTACCCAAACACCTTAGCCAAATCCCTGATTAACGTCCAACAAAAGACATCTCCCAAGGACACTGGGGTCTATGAGATCCCATGCCAGGACTGTGACCAGTCTTACATTGGATATACAGGTAAAACACTTCCCCAGAGATTAATACAACACAAACGGTCAGTTAGGTATGGACAACAGAACTCGGCTATTTTCAACCATATAAATGAACATAGCCATAGAATAAACTGGAATTTGTCATGTGTAATTTATAGCAGCAACTGCCGGTACAAGAGTCAAATGATGGAATCAGCCTTAATAAAAGAGAAGCAGGTAATGAACATCTCAAAAGGCGCGTGGATTTCAGATGTCATCGACGAGGTTTTCATTCAACCAACGCTTAAGAAGACTAAAGGAAGATTAACAGCGGGGGTGACCTAAATTGGCTTACTTGTGGACGGATCTCTTGGTATAAATACCACCTTTTCTGTAAACTTTTCTCATTCATATACCTGAAGAGACAGCAGTCTCTGAAATATAGTACTGTACTTTTCTCTCTACATTTCCTTATATCTAATTCGCTCTACCTCGAATTAATATATTTTCATATATGCTTAACCGAAGGGGAATTTTTTGTCTCGATAATAGACTTGCCTGGATCGGGGGGCGAACCCAGGATCCTTCCAAATCCAGGAACGTCAGTGAAGCTTTTACCTACTACACGCTGGTAGTGTAGTAGGTAAAAGCTTCATTGACGTTCCTGGATTTGGAAAGATCCTGGGTTCGCGCCCCGATCCAGGCAAGTCTATCATCGAGAAAAAATTCCCCTTCGGTTAAGCATATATGAAAATATATTAATTCCGAGGTAGAGCGAATTAGATATTAAAGGACATTGTAGCTCGATATTTTGTATATGAATCACGGAAAAGTGATATGACTTATATATATATATATATATATATATATATATATATATATATATATATATATATATAACATATATATATATATATATGTATATATATATATATACGTATATATTATATATATATATATATACATATATATATATATATATATATATATATATATATATATATATATATATATATATATATACAGACATAATTCTAAATGTATGTGTGCTATGCGCGATTGCATGTATGAATCGAGTGCGTCAGTATGAG
>NC_087204.1:86907599-86922131 GCF_015104395.2 Macrobrachium nipponense
TATGCAATTGGAATTGAGAAACCAGCCCATAACAGTCCTGCAGTTGGAGGGGATATTTTTGATGAATATCCTCATCTGAACGCTGCCAAGGGAACGTTACCCACAGATGAAGCAGAAATTGATATCATCATTGGTTATGACTATTATTTCCTTACAATGCCAGTGAGAGCGTAACGATTCTGTCTCCTGAATCGTCTCCAGTTGCCGTCAGAAGTATCTTGGGGTGGACCATTTTTGGAGGGAATATTCCAAAACCCAAAACCAAATGCTGCATCCAGGGTCCAGTTTTTTTGAGTCATTTGAGGATTTGCAGAAATTATACATCTGATGTTGTTGGTGTCAAACCAACAACATTGTGTGTTTGCTCAGATAAGGAAATAGCAGAGTCTCAGTTCATAAAACATTGTCGAAATAAGTTTTGCATTAATGCGGATGGTCGCATGACTGTGGAAATGCCTTGGAAGCCCGGTTTCCCTGAAGCATTGGAGTGTCTTGTACGAATAATGCTTACTGCCGCCGTTTGCTATTACAAACAAAACCCAGAAAACTATCAAAGTCATCTAGAACCTAAAGAAATACAAGAAGCAGAACTGGCTTTATTTTATGCTAGCCAGAGTCTTTAAATAATCAAGATGAAGTTAATCATAAACATATTAAAAAGCTTGACCCAAAGTTTGATGAAAAAGGCATTTTAAGAATTGGAGGCAGACTACATAAGCATCATTTACCCCACGAGCAGAGGCATCCAGTTTTTATTAGGTGAGGAATTCTTCCCTGGCTGAAGCATTCGCTCAGATGATTCATCGATGTACAGGTCATCAAGGATATAGAGTCGCAATTGCTTTAGCTTTTAAGCGTGGCGTTTACATTATTGGAGGAGCAAGATTATTTAAGGACATTGCTTTCAAGTGTTGTTTCTGCAGAACCAGACGTCACCTATTGTGGGCCAACAGGTGGGGAACTGCAAAGTTTCAGAGGTGAGCCCAATACCCCCCTCTTCAGCAGAGTTGCATTAGATTTCTTTGGCCCTATCAAGTTAAAGTTGACTCGTAATGCAAGCACTGAAGGAAGTATAATGATCATAACTTGCACCGTCACTCGTGTCATATCTCTTGAACTGGTCGACTCATTGTCTTCAGATGCTTTTCTCTGTGCTTGAGAAGATTTACTTGTAATCATGGAATCCATCCAATTTTGGCAGTAAGTGACAGAGGATGCAATTTCATAGGGGCTCAAGAGAAATTGCAAAAGTGGATAAATTCTTGGAACGAGAGCCTAAGAAAGGACAAGTTTGCAATTGCTGGGACAAAATTTGAGTGGAAACTCAACACACCTCACGCTTCTCATATGAATGGTGTTGTTGAATCATTGATCAGAAGCTATAGAAGAGGTTTAGATGCAGTAACGATTATTCACCACAGGAAGTTCAGTGCTTTGGAATGGCAAACAATACTGTTAGAGGTGACGTACCTTGTTAATTCACGACCACTTTTCCCAAATGGACCAGATCCTCTTGAGTCCCCAACTATAACCGGCAATGACTTACTCTTTCCTCACGGGCAACCTTCAGTTCTACAACCATATACCGGTAACGAAGTGAACTTGAGAAGCATGGTAGTGGTAGCTCAACAGAGAATTCAGATATTTTGGGAGACTTGGATTCGTTATATGCCTCCTCAGCTAGTACAAAGATCGAAATGGTTTCATCCAAACATGAATCTTCAAGTTGGTGATTTGGTTCTTCTTCTGGAACCAGGCCTAAAGGGAGGTGTCGCTCCTAGGGGACTGTGGAGGCGCGGTCTTGTTGAGAGGATTCATCCCGGAAAAGATGGGCTTGGTCGAATAGTTACTGTCGACCGTGAGAATGGAAAGGTGGTTCACTGGGAGAGACACATTCATAACTTTGCTTAATTGCTACGGTAACCAAGAGCTTCAACATGGATTCCAACGCTAAGCAATAATATGCTCGAAATTAAATTGGCAGAATCTCATTTATATTGTAAAACAAACCGATTTGGTCTCTCTCTATATGTATATGTTTCGAAAGTCCTTTAAATTATTGTGGTTCATTTGCATTCTCCACTAGGCGGGAGTGTAGCGGACTTCAAACGGTTGTTTGTGTGCTGTTTAAGTATTTATTACTCTAAAGATTTGGGTGTCTGTAAATGCTGTTTACCCTTAAACGAGCATTAATATGGTTACTGTCTATTGTTAGTAGTTGCTTCCAGGCTGTTTATATTTTAACGTTTAGTCTTTAGTAGCAAGGTCTAACTGACAGACCATAAAGTGAATACGCTCTTGTTTTAAATTTGGATAACTGTTTACATATAGTCGGGTGGACTTTGTGAGTGATATTAATATTTACTGTATTAGTCACTATTAAGTTTTATTTTGTGTATCTATTTTATTCTTTGCATTTAAATATTTTGTCTTTATTTCGATATACCATAAGCAGTTCGTATTTTTGTCATTACTTTGTGCAGTTTTATTTGTCATTTATTTTGTGTTTTTTCTTCTTTGTAGACTTCACCGAATAAAGAGAAGTGGTAGAAGTGGTTTTCCTTGACTTGTGGAATCTCACCGTTGTCCAAATTATACATATATATAATATATATATATATATATATATATATATATATAATATATATATATATGTGTGTGTGTGTGTGTGTGTGTGTGTGTGTGTGTGTGTGTGTGTGTGTGTACTCGACAAGATATTAGGCGGCTTAGAGTCAAGCGGCCTAATATCTTGTCGAGTTTTGAAGGAACGGAAAAGTTGGGAAGAAATTTCGCCAGTGCATCAGGCAGCTTACAGCACGTAGAGAAACGGGTTGCTTGTACACTGACAAGGGGAGAACTCTCAGTCATTTGCTTGGAGGTTTAATAAGCGGCTGTATATATTTTTTGGTCAGCGGTCCCACAGCAATTTTTGCCTACTACGTATCACATTATTGCCCCCGTGACCTTAATATGGGCTAAGACGGCGATTTAAGTCAACAGATAATGGCAGAGATATGTAGTTGAAGCAATCTGGTATTAAAACAAAGCAGATATCGGATCATTTGGTTGTGAGGAGGCATCCAGTTTGACGCTGAGGTGCCAGATTTAACAAAGGTGGCAATCATGAAATTCCGTCTCAGAAAAAGTGCCCTGGTATGCTTAAGAAGACTTTTAATCGAAGTTTGACTGTTCTCAAGCGTCAATTAGAAAGTAATTGACACTTGAGAACAGTCTAGGATAGGGCACTGTCCAATATTGGCACTTTTATGACAGTAGTTCATAACGAAGTACTAATTCATAAGGCCTGAGTAGCTGCCTACGTGGAGCATAAAATGGGAATAAATGCCTAAAGGTGATGATGAAGAAGAAAGGAAACTATGGATAAGCAGATATAGACAGTGCAAAAATAGAAAGTTACAAAAGGATAGGAAGAAGTAAAAGTAGCAGAATCTGGCACTCTCCTCATTTTTTTTCAATTACGTTTATACGGAATTGGAATGTAAAATTTTGACGTAATACCCAATTAAGCTACTTCCTTTTTTTTCAAATTTAGTGGTGGGATTCAAGTTGTGGTCTAATTCCACGTCAGAACGGAATAAAAAACATCTCGTTCTTCATCGTGGTCTTTTGGGTATTGCTTTTCTGTCAGATTTAACTAAGACCATTGAAATTCTTTAATATTGCCTTCCACTCCAGGCATTGTTATGTTCAAAACCCACTCAATAAACACGCTCAACGAGAAATGCAGAAAAGAAAATTAGCCTCTTTCAAAGACTTGACTTGTAATGTAATACGATAGAAACTCTCGGTTTTGATTTTGTTTTTAAGGCAGGTGAAAAGAAATTTGAAAGTGAAGCCATTAACCTCTTACTGATTTCACTGCTTTTCAAGTTTTCACTAAATAATACGGATCAAAAGTAAAGCAATGCATTAAAACTAGGTAATGATTAACGGTAAAGGCTTAAGTAATTTCCAATAAAATCGTTAAATTGATATATTCCAAATTTAACTGGGTATTACTGTGGACCATGTCTACTATATAGACTATCCATATTTGAAAATGAGATAGTTAGAAGGGTAATAAAAGTTATGAACAGAAAAAATAGATGTATGTACATAAGACAACAGTAAAAGTCATAGTAACAAAGGCTACGGCATAGAGCGTTTTAAAGCAGCATTTCAGCTTCTCTTCACCTTCCTTTCAGCAGTTCATCTTCGTAAGGGCTGAGAACCTCTCGTTTTGGCAGGATGACAATATGGCTGCTCATCAACATAATGTGAATGCCGATGCCTGCAAAGTGAGTAGTATCACAAAAATCAATGCTTCGAGTCTTCCTGCTGAACTTATAAGTCTGCTCTGAGAATTAATAGGTCAGAATGAGGAAGCTGACAGAGTGAGTGAATTAAATAGTTACGGTTCCTGATGAAGACATTCATTCTTTGGTGATCATCCTAAGAGTAACTTTTTTCTGGGTATTAACATCAAACAAATGCTGATCAGAATGAGACATACAGCGTATCATATGAGTCTCACAGGAATGTTTGCACCTAGGTGGAGTGAGGATTACCTCTCCGAGGTTCTCACGATTGATGGTAAACATTTTGATGAGGTAATAAACAATTACGGTTTACTGATGTTCTCTCTCTCTCTCTCTCTCTCTCTCTCTCTTCTCTCTCTCTCTCTCAGTTGCGATTCATGATAGTCGGCTGACAACAAGACACCATATAAAATACCTAGGTCAACAGAAGCATACTGGATTTTTGGGAACATGCCAGTGTCATCCCTCCTAAACCGGCTTGAGAATTGAACGCTGGTCCTTTAGGTTTTGAGCGTCACAAGATCAGAGAGTTCTCTGATCTTGGGACACACAGAGAGAGAGAGAGTAAAAGAGAGAGAGAGAGAGAGAGAAGAGAGAGAGAGAGAGAGAGAGAGAGAGAGAAAACACAACCAGAAAAATAAAAAACAAAACATTCAAGAAAAAAGTGTAAATTTAGTAACCCTATGAAATAACGCGTCTATGGCTCTCTACCAGGCAAGCTAAGTAACCAGTTGGTCTTCAAGGAATACCAAATTTATTCTCCTCTTCAGACTCTTTCTTTTGTTTCAGAACAATCCTTAAATTCTCTTGCATTATAATAATGTTTTCATTTAAATATTCATATGGAGTTTACCTTCAGCTGTTCGTAAACTTTGCTGAGGACGCCTTCAAGTACCTTGGGAGCTTTCCAGCAAACCATCAATCTAGCGTCTGCATGCGAGTGTTTTACTCTAAAAGCAACACTGATATCTCCTTTTTCTGATGTTATTCTTTCATTCTTTCCGTTCTACTTTTTCTTTCTCATATTTGTTCAATCTTGTTCTTCTCTTGTCAATACATCTGTTTTTGAACAGGGAAATACTAACGAATTGTAATGGATGTAAAATGGTTCCCAGACTTTACAATAACCATTTCTCTCTCTCTCTCTCTCTCTCTCTCTCTCTCTCTCTCTCTCTCTCTCTCTCTCTCTCTGTGTGTGTGTG
The DNA here is from genome assembly GCF_015104395.2 of Macrobrachium nipponense. NCBI lineage: Eukaryota > Metazoa > Arthropoda > Malacostraca > Decapoda > Palaemonidae > Macrobrachium > Macrobrachium nipponense. The sequence continues at coordinate 86,913,121 of NC_087204.1, forward strand.
TGTGTGTGTGTGTGTGTGTGTGTGTGTGTGTGTGTGAAAAAGGCCATCAGTCAGAGACTAGCTTGTAAGAGGAGATAATCTATCAAAACAAGTGGTCTATTTGGTATAAGCCAGCTCTTGGTTTTTTAATTAATTTGACCATTGTTTTTACTCTGTGATAGTATTTCACATTTCTAAAAGTTTATACATTGAATCTACAACTGTTGAGGATGAATACTCTGTAGATAGTTTTATTTCTTACGGAAGCACAAAAGGTGTGGCGTAGTTACTAAATACTATTTACATGAACGCAAAATTTAGGATATAGAAAGACTAAAAAAGATAGCCACTAGAGACTGCTTTTGGAACAAAGTTCGTCATGTGGCTTTTTATGATGAACATCCTACGAGAAAAAAATCAAACATAATTAGGGTTTGAATGACATAGTATATCAAAAATAAGAGAAGATTAAAGTGGGGCTTTTGCCTTTCAATTACATAAATACTGTCTAGTTACCAGAGCATATATACAAGTAGAAATAATTGACTCCTTTTATAGGTTAAGTATTAAAAACTACAAGACAAGGGCAATTTATGTCTTTAAAGCACTCACCTACGAATGGTTTTTAATTCAGAATAAGCAACTTACAGAGAGTATAGCTTACATTCTTGGACCATGAAGCAATATTTAAATTTTATTAATGAACATGCATTATGAATCATCAGTCTCTCCCTCTCTCTCTCTCCTTCTCTCTCTCTTAAAAAAAGTAATCTTGTGTATTTTCTCCTGTCATGAACTACGATGAAAAGCCTCGAAAATCCTAATAAATTTAATTTGAAAAAAACATTAAACAAGCCAACCCCCACCGTCTTCGTAACTGTTCATATTTCATGTCTAGTGTTTTAGGATATTTCTGGGAAGCATATTCTCGAACTGTAACCGAGTACCGCCCCTTCCCTGAAAAAGCGGAACGCCATATTTTAAAATTTAACCATCGAATTTTCTTGCAAATAATTTCATTATGCTACCCACGCCCAAATGACACATGAGATTTGTCATTGTACTAATTTAACCTAACCTAACCTAGGAGCACGTAAAAAAAAATCGGGGCTGGTGCAACACTAAGGTATACATCTCGGAAATTTGCTTCGCATATTAAATCATCAAGTTACTGGAGAGTTTATTCCTTCACTTCTGATAGTTATTACGACGTGATTGAAATCACTTATAATGAATTAAGGGACGTGGCTATCATGTTACTCTGCTCTTCTTAGTTATATGAATATAAGAGAAACAGCCACTGACATTAAACAGAACTACACAAGAACTTCCCTGCTGCTACTGGATGATGTATGTATGTGTGTGTGTGTGTGTCCGTGTAGCTTAATTCGCCTGATTCGCCGAACTTTTAGTACTACCTAACCTCAACGCAGGTGTTACTGGAATTAGTTTTGCATATAAAAATAACACCTTTTATTATTTCTTTGTGAGAGATATGGATCGTGTGTAAAACGTTAACAATTTACAGATTAAACTAATTCACTGGACTACTAAGCCGATTGCCGCCAAAAAACATAATGCTGATGAATTTTCATTGTTGATCTGGAGAATATTAGAAATGTTACTGTTAGCTTATTCATCTCTCGTGTGTGTGGGCGGATGTTTTGGAGGTCTCTCTCGCGTTTCTTTACAAAAAAGAAGGGGTTTTCGCCCTCGGTGACTATACCTCTTATGGTAGGCACTGTGTTAGAAGTCTCCACGTAATACCAGGCATGTAAGCCGGAGAGTGTCGTGTAATTGCAGATAGATTAATATTCTCTCTGCTCCAATCAGAGCCTTAGAAACCCTTCGACGTACAGCTACTCGAGGCCTATTGGTCCTGGAAAATAGGTAAAAGAGTGCAGTGTATGTGCTAGTGCTTGGCCCTTCCTTTACATGAAAAATGCCATCCGACCAACTTCCAACCGTCGTGGCCCTGGCACCTAATGATGTCTGTGCCCCACACACAAGTTCCGTACATGCCAACAATTGTCTACTTTATACAGTATCAATCGAACCGTTCCGACGTTGAGTCTGCTGTACAATCTGTCAGTGATGTCTTTTCCGATGAAGAAATTAGCGTTGCATATACGAAATGCAAAGATCTGATACCAGAAAACATTCTCAAGGAGCGATCCGTGAAAAACCTGTCCTCACAAGAAAATATCATACATCACCAAGTGCCTAAGGACGACCTGTTTGGTGGAAATCTACGCCGATGACCCTTACAATCTGCCTCCAAAGGGGCCTCCTGACCTAAGCCTACCTGCAGTGTACCACACCGCAGAAAATGCCTTCCAAACAACAAAATCCCTCTCAGAAATAATTGGAAAAAAATACTCTGAAAAAATTTAAGAAACAAATGATAAATTTTCAAGAATCTGGGACGTGATCAAAGGACTGCAGGAATCCCTAGACAGTCTTAAAATTGTGGCAACAAATAAGTGGTAAGGATCGGGATCCATTATGAGTGATGGGTTGCTTATAAGACTTAAATTTGCTGGTTCTCCGCCACTGGGAGCAGCATCGCACACACGATGGGAACGTCCAGTTACCGACCATGTCTTGTAGGCAATTTCGTGTAATTGTAATTGTAATTGAAAATGAAACTATAGAAAGTAATTGTAATTTAATTAATCAAAGGAGGATATAATTTGTAATTCAATTGTAATTATAAAATTCAAGTGGTAAGGATCGGGCTCCATTATGAGTGATGGGTTGCTTATAAGACTTAAATTTGCCGGTTCTCCGCCACTGGGAGCAGCATCGCACACGATGGGAACGTCCAGTTACCGACCATGTCTTGTAGGCATCGTGTATTGGACGAGAAACAGACGGTCTTTAATTTGCTGCTACTTCCACTTACTTCAGTTCACTTCCCCCAAAACCTTCCTGCAGGGAGGTATCTCTTCCCCCCCCCCCCCGCCCCCCCCCCCCCCCCCCCCCCCCCCCCCCCCCCCCCCCCCCCCCCCCCCCCCCCCCCCCCCTCGTGGATGCAGATGAGAGTTATCATGAGGGGTCTGGCGGCTGGCAGACTCAACAAGCAGAAAAGAGAAAAGAACCTCTTGTTTGACCACTGGACCGGAGCCCAACAATCGTGTCTCAGCTCGTCAGAAACCTGAGAAGAGATGTCACGTCGCAATTCACAATCTGTGCTAATCGGTGACACTAGACGCCATAGTGGAGAGAGTCAAGTTTCTCACGGCCCCTGACACACTCATCTCCCACGAAATCCCAATTAAAATTAAACATAAAGTGGCTTACAGGAATACCTGCCTATTTCAACACCTCGATGTGCTTAAAGGCGAGAATTTCGGATTTAAAGATATTTAGAGCTGCTACTCGTAAAGGATGCTTAAAGTGAGATAACGTTAAGTTAATTCAGGTAACAGAGTTCCAGATATCAGCAGTACCATTCTTAAGAATTTACCCTAAATACAGCAATGGCCTTGTCTTAGAAAAATGACATCATAAGGGAACAAAGGACAAGCTGTCGTTCATCAAATAGCTTTTATTGAGCCTAACTACGTTACCAACAACTTTCCACGAGGAGTATGTTCAATGAAATTCAATAAGATGGACAACCATGAAGCAACTGCTACACAGTCCTCAATAGAGCCGAATAGGGAAGAGACAGGGAAGCCACCTTCCGGGATGACTAGGGCAAAGTTACTGAAGAAACGAATTAATTTTGATTCACCCTTGCAAGAAGAGAAACAAAATATTAGGCTCTATAAATATAACACCAATAGTAAAGGGTGACTGATGAGAAGAACATACGAAAACCTATGACAATCAAATAAAAGGCATAGCAATTTGAACAATGTGATGTATGGGTGCTGATCTGAACACCAAACAAATGCTGCATAGAAGAAGACTGAGAAAACAGTAGTATTGTATTATAAGGGTGTGGAGACAATAATTGGATGGGTGACAACTATGAGATGATCAAACCTTTTAAAACTCGGTAAAATACCTATCTATGTATCAACCTATACACACACACACACACACACACACACACATATATATATATATGTATATATATATATATATATCTATATATATATATATTATATATATAGTATATATACATATATATATATTTATATATATATATAGATATATATATATATATATATATATAGATATATATATATATATATATATATATATATCAGTGTGAAGGTAGACCAGGGAAATCAATTAATTCCAACATATTGCTATATTTCCGACGTTTCGTAATAATTTCTTTATTACATCTTCAGGGATCTGTTGAATAATGAATAAATTACTAAAACAGTTACTGTAAAAACTTAAAATTTCATAAGAAAATTTAAATTCAATGCATTAAAATCTCACAAGAAAATTAAAATTCAATACATTACAGCTAAAATAAAACAGAAAAAAAACACAGACACACAAAAGAACCAAAGGCCACTGACCAACCTTATGTGGAGAGAACAAAAGACAGAATGCTTACAAAGGCAGTTAACTTAGGTAAAGTTGAGTAGAGGAGGTTTGGGTATTTAAGTGTGGGACTAGTTGTTTAATAAACAATGACTCAAGTATAGGCAATTTGTGAGGATTAGCTGTTTGGCCTATTATACTAAAATCACTTCTTTCGATGTAAGTTTTACAGATTTTGGAATGAGCTCTGATATTAGAATGTTCTGGGTTGGAGAGCCTGCAACCAGTACGAAAGCTAATTCCCCGATGGGAGTCGATTCTGACCCTCAGTAACCTCCTCGTGGATCCGACATATGTCCCCGAGTTACACTTAGGGCAAGTATACTTATACACCACGTTAGAGGACAAAAAAGGGCTTAATCGATCCTTAGGGTTAAAAAAAGAACCAATTGGTAACGGATTTTTGGGAATTAATTTTAAATTGATGGCACCATGGTGATTATTGATAATTTGTAAAAAACGTTTTCTAAAAGAATCATCGTGTAAAAAGGGAAATTTGGAGGATTTACGCCAAATTTCTTAGAATGCTGTGAACATTAGCACAAAATAGGAGTATAGACCGTGAACAGCTAGATGTAAAATAAAGGCAGCATATAAGAGTATGTCTGTCCATAAGAAAATGTCTGAAATCTCCCCGAACCAACCGAGTAATTTGGTCTTCCGTGAAAGAAAACTTTTTATTTTCCACTCCAGACTCGTCCTCTTGTTTCGGAACAAACTTTGCATTCCCTTGCATGATATTAATGTTTGTATTTACATATTTACATGATGCTAGCTTCATCTGCTCATAAACCGGAGTAAGAAATTCTTCGAGCACCTTCGGAGATTTTCAGCTGACATCAATCTCCCGTCTTCATGCGAAGATGTTTCAATCAGGAGTAACATTGCCTTTCCTTCTTCTTCTTCTTCTTCTTTTTCTTCTTCTTCTTCTTCTTATTTTTTCTCTTGGAGGATTTGGATTAGCTCTACGAGGGAACCAAAAATCTGACGGAAGCAAAGGGCCTTATCTGCTTTAAAGTAACCATCTCTCTCTCTCTCTCTCTCCTCTCTCTCTCTCTCTCTCTCGTTCAGCATATACTTTCACAATCTCTCATGCCACCTCGCTGCCATCTTCAGAAGTGTAAGTTTCGGAAAGGGGGGATTATTCTGTCCATGCCTCTGCCTTGCTGTTTTCTCTTATTTAGTTTCTCGATACTTATGCTGCGTGATTTTGTTCGTTCTTAACCATAACTGTCAAGGCAAGTTTCTGTAACTTCTCCTTTTCTGTCCAATATAAGGTCCAATATGCGATCCGAGCTGTTACTGCCTGGTCTAGCGGAGTCACAGTCAGTTCGTTGCGGGATTTTCTTTGGAAGAATTTTAGGTGTTCGTTGTTTACGATTTTCCCTCAGGTTACGACAACATTGCGCGTCATTGCATATTAAATCTTCAGCGTAATGTTTTGTGTACTTGCTGAATGATTTTGGACGTAAGCCGTTATCTTCCTTTCTTTTTCGCAATTTGTGTCATTTCCTTTCACTGACAATTTCACTCTTACATACATTTTATGTAATAAGATCCCCAATTTCCAGTTTTCCCCTGAATGTACAAAAGTACTGCCCAGAGAGTGAGAAATGACCCTTGTTTACGTTTTTTTTCTTTCGCTTCAGAGAACTAGAAATAGAAAGTCCATAAAAAACTCTAATTGCTGTACACGTAACTTACATGAAGTATGTAAATGATTTATCTGAAAATATTGTTGCCAATGAAAGAACCCACATAAAATGTGATAAAATCAATAAGCACTATTCGCAAACAATCACCACCGAAGAAACATAAACAAATTATGCTAAAACAAACGATATTACTAAAGGTTTTAAACACAGAGTTGCTCAGTCTTTACGATTTTCTTATCTATCGATTTACATTCTCTACTTTCATGGTAACGTAGCAGTGGCGTGATCAATAATGGCTAATGATTCTTTTGGTTCATATTAAAAACGTCAAACGATCCACCTGTCAACAGCGGGTAAGATTCCAAATCTTTTCTTCTGGTCCTTTGCGTGTTTTTCTTTTTATTGTGCTGGTTACATACGAGTATTTCCGTATCTATTATGTTGGTTGACTATGTGTTCTATCATTTTGTTCGTTTGCTGCGGCTTGTTTGATTATGCTGGTCGGCTATGTGATGCTTTATTATGCTGGGTGGCTTTTCCTCTCTTGCTCTATTGGATAGCTATTTGCTCTTTTATTATGTAATATTTGTTCCGGGAATTGCACATTTGTATTTCGTCCTAAATCAAGAAAAGGAACGCCTTTGCTACCCTTTTATCTTCTTATGTCTGATTTTCGACAGGAAATTCAAGCGATGTTTTCCTTTTAACCCCTTGTGTGTGTTTCTTTTTTTTTTTTTTTTTTCAACATGTTTTATGGCGATTTTTTTTTTCGGAAACCCACACCATTGCTAAATGTGGATGTTTTCTGCAAAATTGGGATACATTTTCAAGAAGGAGGTTCCACATACTTACATACATACATACATCCATTTTACTACTGAAATGTGGAAGGTTCTTCTTTTTAATATTGTTAACTTTCTTCTTCTTTCCCACAGTTAACCCTAAGGGGTCGGTTGCCTGATCCGTCTTTTCCACTGCCTTTTATCAAAGGCATCATCAGGCATGATTTATTGTTTGGCAAAGGGGGATTTTACGACCGCATGCCCTTGCTGTCATCAACCACAGTTATTAGCGGTGGCTCTAGTCTTTTACTAAAAAGTACGAGTGCAAGGCAGCAGTTTCCTCAGTTATTGGCGGTGGACCTAGCCTTTTACTCAAAAGTAAGACTACAAGGCAGCAGGTGTCCTTTAAGTTGCCATTTACGACACGCAGGACATATGGTGTTAGTATTCTTAAACCCCGACCACTGGATCAATTTTTAATATTATTAGCATTGTAAGTTTCAATTAGGTTGCAATAATACTTAAAAGTACATAATTACGTAACCTTTACGTTTCGTTGTTTAATACTTTGCAGATTTACCTTTTTTGACATTATTTTTCTGTTTTCTTCTATTTATTTACTTTCTCTGTTCTTATCTCGGCATGGTGATTTTTGGAGACAGCCTTTGATATTTAAAAGCTTTTCAGGTTTTTTCCATATGAGAGTATTCTAAATGTGAATATATATATACATATATCAAATTCGGTGAGAAATTATAACATTAGATCATTCTCCTTTACTATAGTCGCTTCACTTAAGGTAGATTCTTAGGTGAGCCCTGTGCCTACGAGATGTTTGTTTGGCGGCCTCTGATTGGCTGGTGCCGAGAGGTAGGCAGCTCTCTTAATGTTTAATATTTTCGTCTGTAGCTTTGAAAGCTAGCAATATGTTTATCTTTCTTCATTTAGCTCACGTTTTGCACAAGATAGGATAGGAAAGTTTTGGTCGTGCCATGATATTCGATATTAATTGTACAACTAAATAATTTTTTCGTAGAGTCAGTAAGATAAAACACAAAGGAATTACAACGAGCAAAAGTGAAGGAAGAAACATGTAATTCTTTATACCTGTTTATACTTATCAACCGATTTTGAACCATTCAAGCGATCAAAACAAAATAAACATCGTGATTTTATAAAATAGATTCACCCTGAATACGCTGGTGCTTTCAGATTTTAGATGCGTGTGATATGTGAAGAGAATATGAAGAATGTGTATTATTATGTTAAATCTGTACTTGACTCGAGTTTAACAGTATTGCCTGCCGAGAGACAGTGATCTGCAAGACCCGTTGCACCGGTCCTCGGCTATCCTTGACAATTAGCAATATGAGAAGTTTGCAGTTTTGACAATACTTCAGGCTGAATCAAGTATAGATGCACCATGACAAGACATATTCTTCATTTTCTCCTCACATATCACATATCTAAATCTGAAAGCACCAACGTATTCAGGGTGAATTTATTGTATAAAAACACAAGTTTTATTTTATCTTGATCGCATGAATAATGCAAAATCCAATAATAAGTAAAATCAGCCATAAAGACTTAAATGCTTCTCTCTTCACTTTCACTCGTTGTAATTCCTTGGTGCTTTATCTTATTGACTTCAGGAAAAGATGATTTAGTTGTATAATTAATACTGAGTCCTATGGACCTCACCCTTGTCCATAATTTAACGTGCCAAAACTAATGTGTAACTTATATATATATATATATATATATATATATATATATATTATATATATATATATATAATATATATATATATATATATATATATATATATATACATATATACCCCGTAGTTGAGATTAAGTTGATCCTAAGCCAGCTTGCTCCTGGGACAACCCAGGATCTTGCCGTCGAGAAAATTGGGCAGCTCTCTGCTGCTTTGTTAGAGAAGATTCTCCAAAAAACTAACCAAATCCACAAATAATTTTGACGCAAAGGCCACTGTTTTTTTAACAGATCATGATCTCTCGTAAAAGAAATCATTCTTAGTAATTTTCATTTAGGTAATTACTGATGCTTTGCCAAGCACACA
>NC_087204.1:86922631-86955131 GCF_015104395.2 Macrobrachium nipponense
GTATTCTGCATGAAATTGCGCACATTTTCATATATAAAACTTTATGTAACGGCTAATTTAAAATGGTGCAAACATTACCACAATCGCACGTATGATTTTTTTCGGAAGAGTTACCGCGCGGACGTAAGGAAAAAGTTTTTTCATAAATTCACCATAAATCGAAATATTGTGCTAGAGACTTCCAATTAGTTGCAAAATTAAGGTAAATGATTGAATATTACTAAAATATAAGAGTTTTAGCTTACAATTACGTTTTTCGACCATTTCGGTAGAGTCAAAGTTGACCGAAGGTTGAAATTTTGGCAATTATCGTTATTTATAGGATAATATCTCAAAACTGATAAAAGCTACAATCATGAGTATTTTATTGTTGTATTCCACATAACAATGCGCACATTCATATATATATTCATGTAACGGCTAATTACAATGGTACAAAAAATTATGTCAAAGTGACAAAATAATTTCCGAGATGTGTCACAGATACTTTTTAGTGCGGCAAGAAAGAAATTTGCGCTTGCGCGCCTGCATAACGATTGTAAACAAAACAACACCTTGATCCGCTAAGACCCAGATATTCAATGCTCGCGATCTCTTGGGTTAAGGAATTTTCTTGTTTAGATACGGTTTTAACAATAGGCACGGATATTTCTATATCTTTTAGTCCAATTAATGGTTCTTTGCAGTATGGTGCGGGATTGCGGGATAATGCGTCAGCTATGATAATTGCTTCCCAGTTAGATATCTTAACTTGGCTCCAAAGACCAGAATGATCATTTGCCACGGAGTTCTTTTGGGACCGTGATTAAGGCCTTTGAAAAACTCGGTAAGTGACTCATGGTCAGTAAGGATTTTAACAGGCTAGCCGTAGATTATGAACTTGAAATGTACTAGTGAATTAACGATACCTAGCCCTTCCTTACCTATTACTGCAGATTTACTTTCAGAGGGCTTTAGTTTACGTGAATAAAAAGCTATAGGAAAGAACTGTTTATCATATTACTGAAGTAGTACCCCTCTTACCCCTTGGTCTGAGGCGTCTGTTGCAATAAAAAAAAATCCTTATTTAACCCCCTTACGCCGAAACTGTAAAAAAAAAAAAATTGTCCCCCGTGTGCCGGAGGTGTTTCAGAGTGAGCGCGGAAGCGGAAAAATATTTTTTTTTTTCAAAAAAATCACAGCGTGCTTAGTTTCAAGATTAAGAGTTCATTTTTGGCTCCTTTTTTTGCCATTGGCTGTAGTTTAGTATGCAACCATCAGAAATGAAAAAAATTATCATTATCATATATAAAAATAATGCGATATATGATAGAGCAAAAACAAAATTTCCTATATAATTGTATTCAAATCGCACTGTGCGCAAAACGGTTATAGGTAACAAGTTACTTTTTTTTCGTTGTAATGTACACTAAATTTCGATCATTTTGGTATATAACACATTGTAAAACGATAAAAGCAACACAGAGAAAATATTATCACAAAATAATGCATGAATTCGTAACGCGCGGACATAAACAAATATTTTTTTCAAAAATTCACCATAAATCTAAATATTGTCCTAGAGACTTCCAATTTCTTTCAAAATGAAGAAAAATGATTGAATATTACTATACTGTAAGAGTATTAGCTTACAATTGCAGTTTTCGACCATAGCTGACGAGTTAAAGTTGACCGAATGTCGAATTTTTTTATATGTTTTTTTTTATATGCAATTATTTCGGAAATAAGAAAAGCTACAACCTTCAAATATTTTTCGTTTATTCTACATGAAATTTCGCATATTTAATATATAAAAACTCTATGAAATGACAATATGAAACGGAGCAAATATTCCGAGAAGGGACATACGCATTTCGGATATATATATATATATATATATATATATATATATATATATATATATATATATATATATATATATATATATATATATACTATATATATATATATATATATATATATATATATATATATATATATTTGATAAATTAATGGTTGGCTTGAATATGTGGAAAAGTGTTCTAGCAGCGTACCGTATAAGGCTACTTGCTGTATCAATTCTACAGATACAAGATATGAATGATAAAAGGTATTTAAACCGCGAGAACCGCTATAATCCAGTTCGGATCCAATATCACGAATGTAACTCGTAAGACATTGACACTTTTTTATTTATCCGTTATTCTACCAAACCGATTGACTCTGGGTGATAAAATATAGTATTGGTTTTCTTAATGGAAAGGAATACACACAACGAGTTAAGGAGATTATTATGATTTACACCACCCGAGTCAGATTATTATTGTGTTGAATTCCATGTTTACTGATTTAGCACTCATAAATATTCCTAGCGCACTCAATTGCGGTGTTTGTTTTTAGTGCTATTAATTCTATATAACGTGTCAAGGAACTATTAACACTAGGAAGTGTTTATTTCCTCTGTCAGACTCGTAAGTCTGTTAATAATTCTACGTATATTCTTTCAAGGATTGATTTGGCACAGGATAGGCCCCTAAACTGACAGGTGTCTTAATGTGTCCCGTGTTTTCATGACACGTGTTACAATCAGTTATGTGCTTTTTATATCTGTAAGCATTGTAGGCCAGTAAAACAGTGATTTGGCTTTCTGTGACATAATAGGGAACACTGGATGACGGAATGCAACCAGTTTAGGACGATTGGTATGAAAGAGATTATTACTACTACCTGGTCGTTAGTCATCTGCTGTGTTCTTCGGGTTTTCTTCATCACGGACCTACATATAATATTACATTTGATTACATAATTCTGATACACATACTTTAAATATACTTTTGCTTTAGGGTTTCTGCTCGAAGTGTTTATTGTTTTGCTTAGCCGCTGACCGTGTTTCCGTTCGAAGTGTTTATTGTTTTGCTTATTGCTGCTGACCCTGTTTCCGTTCGAAGTGTTTATTGTTTTGCTTATTGCTGTAGACTCTTGCTTTGTTCAGTTTGTAACAGTTCTGCGCTAAGACCCAGATATTCAATGCTCGCGATCTCTTGGGTTAAGGAATTTTCTTGTTTGTAGATACGGTTTTAACAATAGGCACGGATATTTCTATCTTTTAGTCCAATTAATGGTTCTTGCAGTATGGTGCGGGATGCGGGATAATGCGTCAGCTATGATAATTGCTTCCCAGTTAGATATCTTAACTTGGCTCCAAAGACCAGAATGATCATTTGCCACGGAGTTCTTTTGGGACCGTGATTAAGGCCTTTGAAAAACTCGGTAAGTGACTCATGGTCAGTAAGGATTTTAACAGGATAGCCGTAGATTATGAACTTGAAATGTACTAGTGAATTAACGATACCTAGCCCTTCCTTGCCTATTACTGCAGATTTACTTTCAGAGGGCTTTAGTTTACGCGAATAAAAAGCTATAGGAAAGAACTGTTTATCATATTACTGAAGTAGTACCCCTACCCCTCTACCCCTGTCTGTCTGTTGCAATAAAAAAAAAAATCCTTATTTAACCCTCTTACGCCGAAATCGTAAAAAAAAAAAATTGTCTACCGTGTGCCGGAGGTGTTTCAGAGTGAGCACGGAAGCGGGAAAAAATAATTTTTTCTTTTCAAAAAAATCACAGCGCGCTTAGTTTTCAAGATTAAGAGTCATTTTGGCTCCCTTTTTTTGTCATTGGCTGTAGTTTAGTATGCAACCATCAGAAATGAAAAAAATTATCATTATCATACATAAATAATGCGATATATGATAGCACAAAAACAAAAATTTACTATATAATTGTACTCAAATCGCACTGTGCGCAAAACGGTTATAGGTAACAAGTTATTTTTTTTTCGTTGTAATGTACACTAAATTTCAATCATTTTGGTATATAAAAACATTGTAAAACGATAAAAGCAACACAGAGAAAATGTTATCACAAAATAATGCATGAATTCGTAACGCGCGGACATAAACAAAATTTTTTCAAAAATTCACCATAAATCTAAATATTGTCCTAGAGACTTCCAATTTCTTTCAAAATGAAGACAAATGATTGAATATTACTATACTGTAAGAGTATTAGCTTACAATTGCAGTTTTCGACCATATCTGACGAGTTAAAGTTGACCGATTGTCGAATTTTTTTTATATATATTTTTTATATATGCAATTATTTTCGGAAATAAGAAAAGCTACAACCTTCAAATATTTTTCGTTTTATTCTACATGAAATTGCGCACATTTTAATATATAAAAATCTATGAATGCCTATGATAAAACGGAAGCAAATATTCCGAGAATGGGATGTACGCATTTCGGAGATTTGTGGCGAAGAATCCGCGCACGGAGGGAAGGATTTTTTTTAAATTCACCATAAATCTAAATATTTTGCTAGAGACTTCGAATTGTTTCATGATAAGATAAATGACTGAAATATTACTAGACTGTAAGAGTTTTAGCTTACAATTTGCGTTTTTTTCGACCATTTCGGTAGAGTCAAAGTTGGACCGAACGTGGTTTTTTTCTATTTATCGTGATTTATATGCAAATATTCGAAAATGAAAAAAGCTCTAACCTTCAATTATTTTTTTGTTGTATTCTGCATGAAATTGCGCACATTTCATATATAAAAACTTTATGTAACGGCTAATTTAAAATGGTGCAAACATTACCACAATCGCACGTATGATTTTTTTCGGAAGAGTTACCGCGCGGACGTAAGGAAAAAGTTTTTCATAAATTCACCATAAATCGAAATATTGTGCTAGAGACTTCCAATTAGTTGCAAAATTAAGGTAAATGATTGAATACTACTAAAAATATAAGAGTTTTAGCTTACAATTACGTTTTTCGACCATTTTCGGTAGAGTCAAAGTTGACCGAAGGTTGAAATTTTGGCAATTATCGTTATTTATAGGATAATATCTCAAAACTGATAAAAGCTACAATCATGAGTATTTTATTGTTGTATTCCACATAACAATGCGCACATTTTCATATATAATACTTCATGTAACGGCTAATTTACAATGGTACAAAAATTATGTCAAAGTGACAAAAATAATTTCCGAGATGTGTCACAGATACTTTTTAGTGCGGCAGAAAGAAATTTGCGCTTGCGCGCCTGCGTAACGATTGTCCCCCCCCAACAAAAACAACACCTTGATCCGCTAAGACCCAGATATTCAATGCTCGCTATCTCTTGGGTTAAGGAATTTTCTTGTTTATAGATACGGTTTTAACAATAGGCACTGGATATTTGTTCTATATCTTTTAGTCCAATTAATGGTTCTTTGCAGTATGGTGCGGGATTGCGGGATAATGCGTCAGCTATGATAATTGCTTCCCAGTTAGATATCTTAACTTGGCTCCAAAGACCTGAATGATCATTTGCCACCGAGTTCTTTTGGGAACGTGATTAAGGCCTTTGAAAAACTCGGTAAGTGACTCATGGTCAGTAAGGATTTTAACAGGCTAGCCGTAGATTATGAACTTGAAATTGTACTAGTGAATTAACGATACCTAGCCCTTCCTTAACTATTACTGCAGATTTACTTTCAGAGGGCTTTAGTTTACGCGAATAAAAAAGCTATAGGAAAGAACTGTTTATCATATTACTGAAGTAGTACCCTAACCCCTTGGCCCCTTCTGAGGTGTCTGTTGCAATAAAAAAAAAATTCCTTATTTAACCCTCTTACGCCGAAACTGTAAAAAAAAAAAAAAAATTGTCGGTCCGTGTGCCGGAGGTGTTTCAGAGTGAGCACGGAAGCGGAAAAAATATTTTTTCAAAAAATCACAGCGCGCTTAGTTTTCAGATTAAGAGTTCTATTTTTAGCTCCTTTTTTGTATTGGCTGTAGTTTAGTATGCAACCATCAGAAATGAAAAAAAATTATCATTATCATATATAAATAATGCGATATATGATAGCACAAAAACGAAATTTACTATATAATTGTATTCAAATCGCACTGTGCGCAAAACGGTTATAGGTAACAAGTTACTTTTTTTTCGTTGTAATGTACACTAAATTTCGATCATTTTGGTATAACACATATAAAACGATAAAAGCAACACAGAGAAAATATTATCACAAAATAATGCATGAATTCGTAACGCGCGGACATAATCAAAAAATTTTTTCAAAAATTCACCATAAATCTAAATATTGTCCTAGAGACTTCTAATTTCTTTCAAAAGGAAGACAAATGATTGAATATTACTATACTGTAAGAGTATTAGCTTACAATTGCAGTTTTCGACCAATATCTGACGAGTTAAAGTTGACGAATGTAGAATTTTTTTATATATATATATTTTTTATAGCATTATTTCGGAAATAAGAAAAGCTACAACCTTTAAATATTTTCGTTTTATTCTACATGAAATTGCGCACATTTTAATATATAAAAACCCTATGAAATGCCTAATATGAAACGGAGCAAATATTCCGAGAAATGGGACGTACGCATTTTGGAGATTTGTGGCGAAGAATCGGCGCGCGGACGGGAAGGGGAAGGATTTTTTTTTTAAATTCACCATAAATCTAAATATTTTGTTAGAGACTTCGAATTTGTTTCATGATGAAGATAAATGACATAATATTACTAGACTGTAAGAGTTTTAGCTTACAATTGCGTTTTTCGACCATTTCGGTTGAGTCAAAGTTGACCAAACGTGGTGTTTTTTTCTATTTATCGTGATTTATATGCAAATATTTCAAAAAGAAAATGAGAAAAGCTAACCTTCAATTATGTTTTGTTGTATTCTACATGAAATTGTGCACATTTTCATATATAAAACTTTATGTAACGGCTAATTTAAAATGGTGCAAACATTACCACAATCGCACGTATGATTTTTTCGGAAGAGTTACCGCGCGGACGTAAAGAAAATGTTATTTTTTTCATAAATTCACCATAAATCGAAATATGGTACTAGAGACTTCCAATTGTTGCAAAATGAAGGCGAATGCTTGAATATTACTAGAATATTAGCGTTTTAGCTTACAATTGCGTTTTTTCGACCATTTTGGTAGAGTCAAAGTGACCGAAGGTTGAAATTTTGGCAATTATCGTATTTATATGAAAATATCTCAAAAACCGATAAAAGCTACAACCATGGGTTGTTTTAGTTGTATTGTGCATGAATGCGCACATTTCCATATGAAAAAACTTTATATAGAGGCTAATTTTAAAATGGTGCAAACATTACCACAATCGCATGTATGATTTTTTTGGTTTTTTTTGGAAGAGTTACCGCGCGGACGAAAGGAAAAAGTTTTTTCATAAATTCACCACAAGTCGAAATATTGTGCTAGAGAGATTCCAATTAGTTGCAAAATTAAGGTAAATAATTGAATATTACTAAAATATAAGAGTTTTAGCTTACAATTGCGTTTTTCGACCATTTCGGTAGAGTCAAAGTTGACCGAAGGTTGAAATTTTGGCAATTATCGTTATTTATAGGAAAATATCTCAAAACTGATAAAAGCTACAATCATGAATATTTTATTGTTGTATTCTACATAACAATGCGCACATTTTCATATATAATACTTCATGTAACGGCTAATTTACAATGGTACAAAAATTATGTCAAAGTGACAAAATAATTTCCGAGATGTGTCACAGATACTTTTTAGTGCGGAAAGAAAGAAATTCGCGCTTGCGCGCCTTTTTGCGTAACGATGTAAACAAAACAACACCTTGATCCGCTAAGACCAGATATTCAATGCTTGCGATCTCTTGGGTTAAGGAAATTTTCTTGTTTAAGATGACGGATTTTAAACAATAGGCCCACGGATATTTCTATATCTTTTAGTCCAATTAATGGTTCTTTGCAGTATGGTGCGGGAGTTGCGGGATAATGCGTCAGCTATGATAAATTGCTTCCCAGTTAGATATCTTAACTTGGCTCCAAAGACCTGAATGATCATTTGCCACCGAGTTCTTTTGGGACCGTGATTAAGGCCTTTGAAAAACTCGGTAAGTGACTCATGGTCAGTAAGGATTTTAACAGGCTAGCCGTAGATTATGAACTTGAAATATACTAGTGAATTAACGATACCTAGCCCTTCCTTGCCTATTACTGCAGATTTACTTTCAGAGGGCTTTAGTTTACGTGAATAAAAAGCTATAGGAAAGAACTGTTTATCATATTACTGAAGTAGTACCCCTCTTACCCCTTGGTCTGAGGTCTGTTGCAATAAAAAAAAAAATAAAAAAAAAACCTTATTTAACCCTCTTACGCCGAAACTGTAAAAAAAAAAAAATTTCTCCCGTGTGCCGGAGGTGTTTCAGAGTGAGCGCAGAAGCGGAAAAATATTTTTTTCAAAAAATCACAGCGTGCTTAGTTTTCCAAGATTAAGAGTTCATTTTTGGCTCCTTTTTTTGCCATTGGCTGTAGTTTAGTATGCAACCATCAGAAATGAAAAAAATTATCATTATCATATATAAAATAATGCGATATATGATAGAGCAAAAACGAAATTTCCTATATGTATTCAAATCGCACTGTGCACAAAACGGTTATAGTAACAAGTTACTTTTTTTTCGTTGTAATGTACACTAAATTTCGATCATTTTGGTATATAACACATTATAAAACGATAAAAGCAACAGAGATATTATCACAAAATAATGCATGAATTCGTAACGCGCGGACATAAACAAAATTTTTTTTCTTTCAAAAATTCACCATAAATCTAAATATTGTCCTAGAGACTTCCAATTTCTTTCAAAATGAAGAAAAATGATTGAATATTACTATACTGTAAGAGTATTAGCTTACAATTGCAGTTTTCGACCATATCTGACGAGTTAAAGTTGACCGAATGTCGAATTTTTTTATATGTTTTTTTGTTTTTTATATGCAATTATTTCGGAAATAAGAAAAGCTACAACCTTCAAATATTTTTCGTTTTATTCTACATGAAATTTTGCATATTTTAATATATAAAACTCTATGAAATGCCTAATATGAAACGGAGCAAATATTCCGAGAATGGGACGTACGCATTTCGGAGATTTGTGGCGAAGAATCCGCGCGCGGAGGGAAGGATTTTTTTTTTAATTCACCATAAATCTAAATATTTTGCTAGAGACTTCGAATTTGTTTCATGATGAAGATAAATGACTGAATATTACTAGACTGTAAGAGTTTAGCTTTACAATTGCGTTTTTCGACCATTTCGGTAGAGTCAAATTTGACTGAACGTGGTTTTTTTTCTATATCGTGATTTATATGAAATATTTCGAAAATGAGAAAAGCTCTAACCTCAATTATTTTTTTGTTGTATTCTACATGAAATTGCGCACATTTTCATATATAAAACTTTCTGTAACGGCTAATTTAAAATGGTGCAAACATTACCACAATCGCACGTATGATTTTTTCGGAAGAGTTACCGCGAGGACGTAAAGAAAATGTTATTTTTTTCATAAATTCACCATAAATCGAAATATTGTGCTAGAGACTTCCAATTTCTTGCAAAATGAAGGTGAATGTTTAAATATTACTAGAATATAAGCGTTTTAGCTTACAATTGCGTTTTTCTTCCATTTCGGTAGTCAAAGTTGACCGAAGGTTGAAATTTTGGCAATTATCGTTATTTATATGAAAATATCTCAAAACCGATAAAAGCTACAACCATGGGTTGTTTTTAGTTGTATTGTGCATGAAATTGCGCACACTTCCATATGAAAAACTTTATATAACGGCTAATTTTAAAATGGTGCAAACATAACCACAATCGCTATGTATGATTTTTTTCGGAAGAGTTACCGCGCGGACGTAAGGAAAAAGTTTTTTCATAAATTCACCATAAATCGAAATATTGTGCTAGAGACTTCCAATTAGTTGTAAAATTAAGGTAAATGATTGAATATTACTAAAATATAAGAGTTTTAGCTTACAATTGCGTTTTTCGACCATTTCGGTAGAGTTAAAGTTGACCGAAGTTTGAAATTTTGGCAATTATCATTATTTATAGGAAAATATCTCAAAACTGATAAAAGCTACAATCATGAGTATTTATTGTTTGTATTCTACATAACAATGCACACATTTTCATATATAATACTTCATGTAACGACTAATTTACAACGGTACAAAAATTATGTCAAAGTGACGAAATAATTTCCGAGATGTGTCACAGATACTTTTTAGTGCCGCAAGAAAGAAATTCGCGCTGCGCGCTGCGTAACGATGTAAACAAAACAACACCTTGATCCGTGAACTCCCAGCATCCCCCAAGGAGCGCGTGATTCAAAAGTTTTAGGCTGGTAGGCATATAAGTATTTTTCCACGAATTTAAAAAAAAAACTTTTGTAAGTCGACGTAAAATTCGTCCAGTCGGCACACGGGAGACAAAATATGTCTACGTAAAATACGTCCAGTCGGCGTAAGAGTGTTAAATCAGGGATTTTGTTAAGTTTTGGTGAGCTGCATTATTCCACTTTTAACCCTCTTACGCCGAAGCGGATAAAAAAAAAAATTGTCTCCCGTGTGCCGGAGGTGTTTAAGAGTGAGCACGGAAGCGGAAAAAATATTTTTTGAAAAAATCACAGCGGGCTTAGTTTTCAAGATTAAGAGTTCATTTTTGGCTCCCTCTTTTGTCATTGGCTGAAGTTTAGAATGCAACCATCAGAAATGAAAAATATTATCATTATCATATATAAATAATGCGATATATGATAGTTGCCTAAACGAAATTTCATATATTAATGTATTCAAATCGCACTGTGCGCAAAACGGTTAAAGGTAACCAGTTACTTTTTTTTTCGTTGTAATGTACACTAAAATTTCGATCATTTTGGTATATACATTGTAAAATGATAAAAGCAACACAGAGAAAATATTATCACAAAATAATGCATGAATTCGTAAACGCGCGAACGGTAAACAAATAATTTTTTTCAAAAATTCACCATAAATCTAAATATTGTTCCTAGAGACTTCCAATTTCTTTCAAATGAAGACAAATGATTGAATATTACTATACTGTAAGAGTATTAGCTTACAATTGCAGTTTTCGACCATATCTGACGAGTTAAAGTTGACCGATTGTCGAATTTTTTTATATATATATTTTTTATATGCAAATATTTCGGAAATAAGAAAAGCTTCAACCTTCAAATATTTTTCGGTTTACCTCACATGAATTTACGCATAAAAACTCTATGAAATGCCTAATATGAAACGGAGCAAATATTCCGAGAATGGTACGTACGCATTTCGGAGATTTGTGGCGGAGAATCCGCGCGCAGAGGGAAGGAGATTTTTTTTAAATTCACCATAAATCTAAATATTTTGTAGAGACTTCGAATTTTGTTTTCAAGATGAAGATAAATGACTGAATATTACTAGACTGTGAGAGTTTTAGCTTACAATTGCGTTTTTTCGACCATTTCGGTAGAGTCAAAGTTGACCGAACGTGGTTTTTTTTTGTTTTATATTTATCGTGATTTATATGCAAATATTTCGAAAACGAGAAAAGCTACAACCTTCAATTATTTTTTGTTGTATTCTAAATTAAATTGCGCACATTTTCATATATACAACTTTCTGTAACGGCTAATTTAAAATGGTGCAAACATTACCACAATCGCACGTATGATTTTTTCGGAAGAGTTACCGCGCGGACGTAAAGAAAATGTTATTTTTTTCATAAATTCACCATTAAATCGAAATATTGTACTAGAGACTTCCAATTTGTTGCAAAATGAAGGTAAATGCTTGAATATTACTATAATATAAGCGTTTTAGCTTACAATTGCGTTTTCGACCATTTTCGGTAGAGTCAAATTTGACCGAAGGTTGAAATTTTGGCAATTATCGTAATTATATGAAAATATCTCAAAACAGATAAAAGCTACAACCATGGGTTGTTTTAGTTGTATTGTGCATTGAAATGCGCACATTTCCATATATAAAACTTTATATAACGGCTAATTTTAAAATGGTGCAAACATTACCACAATCGCATGTATGATTTTTTTCGGAAGTGTTACCGCGCGGACGTAAGGAAAAAGTTTTTTCATAAATTCACCATAAATCGAAATATTGTGCTAGAGACTTCCAATTAGTTGCAAAATTAAGGTAAATGATTGAATATTACTAAAATATAAGAGTTTCAGCTTACAATGCGTTTTCGACCATTTCGGTTAGAGTCAAAAGTTGACCGAAGGTTGAAATTTTGGCAATTATCGTTATTTATAGGATAATATCTCAAAACTGATAAAAGCTACAATCATGAGTATTTTATTGTTGTATTCTACATAAAAATGCGCACATTTCCATATATAATACTTCATGTAACGGCTAATTTACAACGGTACAAAAATTATGTCAAAGTGACAAAATAATTTCCGAGATGTGTCACAGATACTTTTTTAGTGCGGCAAGAAAGAAATTCGCGCTTGCGCGCCTGCGTAACGATTGTAAACAAAACAACACCTTGATCCGTGAACTCCCAGCATCCCCAAAGGCGCGTGATTCAAAATTTTTAGGCTGGTAGGCCTATAAGTATTTTTCCGCGAATTTTAAAAAAAACTTTTGTAAGTCGACGTAAAATACGTCCACTCGGCACACGGGGGACAAAAAATGTCGACGTAAAATACGTCCAGTCGGCGTAAGAGAGTTAAGATATCGAACGCCTATTGATGCTTTTCAGACCATAATAAATCTACGCTCTTCTTCGTAAGATCTGTTAAAGGAGCTGTCATGATTGAAGAGTTACATATTTACATACGATTGTAAAACCCACTACAGCGCAAAAGTGCTGTATCCCCCTTTTTACCCCTGTTGAATAGTACCGGAAGTTATGAATAGCCGACACCTTTCCATGGACTACTTTAAGACCTTGACTAGACACATAAAACATAGATAAATATGTTCGGTTTTTAAAAACTCACATTTAGATATTTTACTCTGAGATTATTTGTCTTTGTCTCTGTAGCACTAGCTCTAGTTTATGTGAATGTACTTCTAAGGTATTTAGAAAAGATTATAAGACCAACCATATAAGCATGTAGGGTATCCCCTAAAAGTCTCCAAACACTATATTGCAATTGGGGCACAACATAAGCCGGAGGCATACATAAAAATTGATAATGTCCCCTGAGTGTGCTGAAAACAGTGTATGAGGTACAATCACTTAGGTAATGGTATCTGGTAAAAGCCTTTAAGTAAGTCCAAGCTCGTGAAAACTTTATTCTAACCTAACAGAGATAAGATGTCGTCGGTACATGGCACTGGAAACTATCGGGAGTCGTTTCTTGTTTAAGCGACAGAAATCTACGCAGATACGCCAAGTCCGATCTTTTATGGCATGACGTTTGAGGGAAAAATTATATGGGCTTATTTGATTTCCTAATGACTCCTATTACTAACGTTTTTCAACTTCGTCATTTATCTCTATTTTGAAATTTCATTGAGAGTCTATACGAAGATACGTATATAGCTTTATGTTTGTCCTTAGACCGTATTTTGTTTTAAATTACATCCGTTTTCCCCAGAGATCACTCGCTAGTGGAGAAACTTCCTGGTATTCAGATAAAAGATAAAAAAAAAATTTCTGCTGAATCACCTCTGCTTGAATGACTTTACGGATATTACTTTAGATAGAGTATAAGAGAGATTCATCCACTACTGTTTTGACGTGATAAAATTAGCAAACAATAAAAAAAAAAATGCGATATTTATATGTATAGGTTTTGTGGATTACTAGATTAACTTGTTGCTGCGAGTCAACCTTGTCTAGGGCTTTGTTCGCGGAAATCGTTATATTTCAGAGTGTCGGGAAGGATTAAAATTTCATTTTCCAGCAAGGTCTTTTTACACGCACTAAGACATTTGAGGGTGCATGCTTCTCGAGATTTTGCGTGCAAACTGCGACTGCGGTTGTGGGAGAATTCTGTTGGGTCATTTGAACAATGTTACGATTTATGAGACAAATGATTTGTTCTTCTATATAAGTTATTATTTGATTAACTGTCTCTTTTTGTTCAAACGGATTTTAATATGTTTGAAGGTTTATAGAATTTTCCTTTGATAAACACGCCTTATTTTGCAGGAGGTAATATAATATTTTGTATACCCCTAGATGGATATCTTACAATTACACTAGATACAGATCAATGTTTTTTATAACTATAGAGGTATCTGTAAGCGCTCGCTTATCCGGACTTCTCATTAAGGAAGTTCGAACAACAGACGGTGAGTCCGTAAATACAGGATATTACGTGTACTAAAGGAATAAAACAAGATATTCTAATTTTTACGGCGCGTACAGTCGGGCTTAATCCACCAGTATTTATACTAACTTAAGTATTAAAAAAAAACGAGAACCTGCTCTGATTACTTGGTACAGTCGTGTGATGCATAGGAAAAATCCTTTTTAATTTAAAAAGGTATTGGCATGTATGATCCAACATCGCTTTCCCCACTCTGCTGAGTCGCTTATTGGAATGTGCCATGCTTTGAACACTCGGCAGATCTGACTGACCCTGACCGTTGACTAGGGTACACAGAAAACCGAGTTTGCATAAGCATGATTTGTTTGATTCTGAATTCATGAATTGAGCGATTACTATTAAGACAAGTTATCTCTACTGCATTCAATATTAACTGTTTGTACTTGCTGTTGTTTACTTCATTTTTTGCTAAAATTTGAAATAGTGAGGTATCCTGGTCAGCGCATTTAGCCTAATGAAAGTTTTTTACAGACATGTTATTCCTTGCAATCCAGCCATATTTTTAAAGTTAAGTTGAGTCATTGAGGTTCGATATTTTATATAACTAAAAAAACTCAAGGCTAAAACTGCGATCGGGACTTTGCAAAGGAGCATTTATTGTCATGACCCGAAATAGTGTTACCTCTAATTTATCTAGATTTGTACGGGTGTTCCACTTGTTTTTTGTGTGTTTCTAATCACTACGGTGCCTAACGACCCTATCCATGCATCTGTATAAATACAGACGTCCACTGCGTAAACGCATATTCACTGTTTAATATGATTTGTTACGTAAGGGATTAATAATCACCCAAAATGATAAAATTAACACAGTATATGATTATGATATTTCAGGAGAACTTCTGGAAACAGAAACTCAAAGATAAAAACTCGCAGTAGCGAAATCTCAATGATGTAGATAATTTCTGTAAAAAAAGTAAGATTAAGAATGTCTCGTAACTCCAGCCACAGGAATAACGAAATTCGACCTGTAAAGGAAACACTCAAAGTTACTCCAAATGAATAAAAAGGTTGTACTTAGCTTGATTTTGTGGGAAGTCACGGTGTTCCAATAACGACACACGGCCTTGGTCCTCCTCCTGTTTTTAGCAGATGACCTGGTTTGGCTTCAGTTTTCCCTGTGCGCGTTGTTTGGATGATTCGAGCCCTTGAAGATCCGATGCTGCAGACGCGTTCGGTTTGTTTCTTGAAGTGTTGGAAACGCTCAATAACAATTTTTTCTTGAATGATTCTAATGAGAGACGAAGCTTGCATTGCCGTAGAAAAAGGACACGTCGGGTTTGTTTCTTGAAGTTATTCACTACTGAAATTGCTAACTAAACGATGATACTAATTGCTTGAAGAATCTCTTGCTTTCGTCGTCGTTGACTTCTGATATACATTATTCATTATTCCGGTTTTTCTTCGGAAGACGTTGTAGAGTTCTTCTGGTAATCTGCCACCAATATTAGGGCTGTTGCCTTGTATAATAAGGCGCCCTATGAGGTAATGTTAGACTTGCGATAATCTTACGCTAAGTCGGTTGGTATTGCACTTCCATATTCATTGGAGTGTCTTGGGGTTTGTAGATCACTTACGAAGTCGGTATTATCTTCTTTCGTTATGACGACGATGTGTTAAACTCATGATGATTTCTTTTTGATGTGAGGTTCTTAGTAGAAAACACGAAGTATAAAAATACTTATATTCTCTGAGATTACATGGTGAAGATCAAGTAGGATTGTATAGGTCTTCTAAGGACGATAGCTTGATCGCTTCTGCCAATGATGATGGCTAATTCTATTCTGTCCTGTTCTACATGATAAAGCTTAGGTAAAGAGGTACAGGTCTGCCAATGATGATGGCTAACTCTATTCTGACTACCACCTTGGTTACAAATCGTAAAGGAAGCAGACAGTAGCTCGAACATACGAACATACAATCAGATGACATAGTTACTAATCACGTAGGCCGCTTGAGCTATAGGTCACGGTGTTTGTCTCAAGCAGGAAGCTTGGACTAAAGTTTATAAACAAATGAATGACTACAGGTGACGGCATGTTATCTTAGCCTACTTTGTTGTATACGTCATCTTATCGTCTCTGGTCTGATCACATTCCTGCAAGCAATCTGGTTGACCTCTTTAGTTTTAGTCTTTTATATATATGGAATAACATTCCATATTTTTATTATGTAATCACTTACATATGGAGGCTACATATGCCCTGATAGCACTTCCCAACGAAGTATTAATTTATAAAGCCAGAATGGCTGGTGGATGGGGCTGTGCCTAACCATAGCATACAATGGAAATAGATGCCTAAGGGCAATGATGAATAGAAAAGGAAACAACTGGAGAAGATATAGACAGTAAAAAAAATAGAAAAAATTTACAAAAGGATAGGAAGGAAGTAAAGTAGCAGAATCTGGCACTCTCCTCTGGATGAATAGGGTCAGAATTCTCTATAAGAGGGTGGCACTGTGCCAGGCATTAGTTCATAGAAAGACTATTGACTCTCGTAGGGTTTCTGAAAACCTTGACACCCTTTTCCCTTCTTCCTCCGGTCTCTTCGGGGGGCCTTGAAAGACTCAAGCCCTTTGAAGATACAGGAGGGGCATCAGCTCTGGCTGCTGCGACATCCGGGCCAGTGGCAATCGTCCCAATGCCTAATGCTGCGTGGCTCAGTTCCTTGAATTCTTCAGCCAAATAGGATTCGCCAGAGTCATTACTCCAGGACCGTTTAGAAGTTGATGGAGGGGGAGTGGAGGAGGTAACGGCATTCAGGATGGGCTCACAAGTTGGCATGACTTGCAGAATTGGCTATTCCTCAACTGCCGGAAAGGGCTGTGGGGGCAAGCCAGCGAAGGGAAGCGACTGGGACTGAGAGCTCCGGGAGGGTGACAAGTCTTGCCTTAGCACTGGCACTGGGGGCCTTCCTGACATAGTGAGAGATTTCCAACGTGGTTCAATGTCCATGAAAGACGGAACCTGTCACAGCCTGGTACCTTCAAGTGCAGAGGTAGTTCTTGGAGGCCTATGGAACAGGTCTGAACTATGTAAGGGCGAGGGCCCTGAGACAGTACAAAGGTAGGAAGAGACTTAAGTCTTGTCCTAGAAGGACATCATAACCACCTGTAATATAGGTGGCTACTGCCAAGGTACATATCTCAGAGCAGTGAGGTCGTGTGACTCTCAACCAGACAGTAGGCAGGAACATCTAGACATGATTGAGGTTCCATAAGAAATTTTATCCTCTTAAATGATGGGGGGCAGGGGAGGGCAGGTACCTACAGTACACCTCATGCGATGCACTGTAGGTATTACTTAAGGATCTTGCAGTGTCCCTTCGGCCCTAGCATACCCCCGCCCTTTTCTTATCATTTACTGTACCTCCATTCACGTTCTCTTTCTTCCCTCTTACTTTCCGCCCTCTCCTAACAATTGTTTCGTAGTGCAACTGCCAGGTTTTTCTCCTGTTTGCCCCTTTCAAACCTTTCTACTCTCATTTTTCCTTCAAGCGCTAAAATTATACACAACACACACACACACACACACACACACACACACACATATATATATATATATATATATATAAATATATATATAATATATATATATAGGATATATATATTTGAATACTTATCACATCACCGTGATTCATATAAAATCATTTCGTTTCCCGTCACTGCACGGTGGTTCGATCCCATGGGGGGACGAAATTATTACAACTAAAAATTCCCTTCGGTACATATATGAAAATATATCAATTCCGAGGTAGAGCGAATTAGATATTAAAGGACATTTGTAGCTCGAATGATATATATATATATATATATTATATATATATTATTATATATATATATATATATATATATATGTGTGTACATATATATATATATATATATATATATATATATATATATATATATATATGTATATGTATATGTGTATATATATATATATATATATATATATATATATATATATATATATATATATATATATATATATATATATATATATTCAGCGCTTGAAGGAAAAATGAGAGTAGAAAGGTTTGAAAGGGGTAAACAGGAGTAAAACCTGGCAGTTGCACTAAGAAACAATTGTTAGGAGAGGGCGTAAAGAAAGAGGGAAGAAAGAGAACATGAACGGAGGTACAGTAAAATGAATGAAAGGGGGTGTAGCTAGGGCCGAAGGGACGCTGCAAAGATCCTTAAGTGATACCTACAGTGCACCACATGAGGTGTACTGTAGTTACCGCCGCCCAGGTGGGGGGGGGGGGGGAAACCTAAAAAAAAAATGCTCCAGTTCATAAATCTCGCGTCTCCTTCGAGGATGTTTCTGCTAAATGGCACATCGCTTCATCTTCTCCCGTCTTCTATTTCCTGTGTTATCTTGTATTCTGTTTTCTTTTCGCGCCAGTTTCTGTTTTCTCTTGAAGGACGAGGATCAGTGTCAAGAAATAATTACAAAATATGATGAAAGTCAACGACAGCCTTTAAATTCGAAATCTCTCTCTCTCTCTCTCTCTCTCTCTCTCTCTCTCTCTCTCTCTCTCATTACTAGGTACATCTGTCTACGGCGGAAGGTAAATTGCACAAAAAAAAAAAAAGAATGGTCACAGCGAGAGATTATGACGTGTTGCCATTCATTTGGCACTTTTTATTTATTTCACGTGCATAGAAATCCGACACTTTTTAATTGTGCTAAAGTTTTTCTGTGACTATCGTCAAAACCCTGTAGATAAAGAATGAGCTGCAAAGGATTTTAGTTCTCGACAGATGAAAACGGGAAGCCGAGGTACGAAAGGGCGACAGACAGGGAATGGAAACGCAATGAGAAAGTTTGCGCGGATATATAGTACTGGCGAAGTAACTTCAAGTTGAGGCTTATATCTAGGGTAGGGAAGTATTTCATTTGTGTAATATTACTTCCATTGAAAAAGATCAAAGGTTCCTGTGAAAATCAAGAATATAATACGGGAATGAAATAAGATGCTGATTTTTTCTCAACTTTCAAACAAAATGTTGCATTGAATGAGTAATTCTTTATATTAAAAAAATAAAGTGTAGCTCATTAGACATGTCGTCTAAGAGAACTATTGAAAATAACTATAAAGTTATATTCCACTGGAATTTACTTATATTCTTTCATGCATTCGCACTGAGTTAGTCTCGCCATCAGCATATAATTAATCTATAATATCAATGAAACTATTGGTTTCCTAAGCCATATTAATAAACCGTTACACAACTGATTTGATAAATGAAAAATGCATTAATAACCTAGAAAAGTCAGAGAGAAATTCCTTCTCTTCAACCTCTCTGAAACTGAAATCTTTTGTTAGGATTAATTATGAATGAAAATGTTCTCGTTTCCATATATCAGAGAAGTCAGGGAATCGTGGAAACTCTATGAGATAGTCCATTACAATAAGTTTAAAATAGAGTTTTACACCTATGATGGAAAACAACTTGCTTTAGTTAATATGATTAAATGGGCTTAGTACGGTATCAAACAAAACATTGCATGAAATCATATAAAAAATAAAACAAATAAAAAAATAAACACCCAGCAAAGTTATGTTCTCGTATTTTTAATAAGGAAAAACGACATCAAAGGAATGATCAAATTTTGGCCAAGGGCCAAGCACTGGGACCTATGAAGTCATTCAGCGCTGAAAAAGAAATTGATATTGAAAATGTTTGAAAGGTGTAACAGGAGGAAAACCTCGCAGTTGTACCATGAAATAATTGTTAGGAGAGGATGGAAAGAAAGATGAAAGAAAGAGAATATGAAAGGAGTTAAGGTAAAAGGAATGAAAGGGGTTGCAGCCAGGGGCCGAAGGGACGCTGCGAAGAACCCTAAGTATGCCTAGTGCCACGTGCGAGGTGCACTGATGGCACAACACCTCTACGGGAATCACAGGTTAGAAAAATCAAGCTGGTATTTGTAAACCAAATCTGAATGGTATTGGGCTCGCGACCTCATCCCAAAATCCAAATCTTAGACACCAAAAACAGGCCTCAGGAAACTATGGTGAGCGGTAATGTATACCATAATGAGACCAGTGGAAGAGTCAACTAAACCTTATAGATAAAACGAAATTCAGTCAAACGAATACACCAATATTAACGCCACTTGAATTGATCGGCATTCCCATCATCGATTCTATTAGACCGCTAAGCTCTCTTTTATATTTGCTGTATTACAGTAGAGGCGTAAAAGGTGAAACAATCACGAAATACATTTCACTCATCAATGCGATCATGTTACCAGACAGTTTAATCTATCTTTTTGAAATCTCTGAGAAATCCGCAATATTGTGACGGGACTCATTTCCAAGATAAATACAATTTGATTACAAAATTTGATACCCTTAGCCATGAATTAGTATTACACAGCAACATAGATAATGTTTCGAATAGCAAGGAGAGAGAGAGAGAGAGAGAGAGAGAGAGAGAGAGAGAGAGAGAGAGAGAGAGAGAGAAGTAAATACTTACATACTTATACTAACTCATGCAATGCAAGAATAAAGACATGTATTATCATGTAACGGATATAACCCGTTACATTACACCTACCGTCATTGAGAATCACGTACACTTATAGTTTATTATGAGTTTACGTTACAGCTGAGGTCTGATATCATTTATTGATCTCATCTGTGATGAAATGAAGCAAATTATGATTGCATATCTTAATTTTTAAATAAGTATTATTTCTGAATATATCTATGTTTTATATTATACATTATCTTCATAAAGGACGGACTCGTAATGGAAATACTGAGAAATAATGTGAGCTTATATTTTGAAAAGACGCAGCTTAGAAGTTTCTTTTCTATATCCAAACACAATATGATTGATATTGGTTCCATACAGTCCAGAAGTTTATATTGTGTAAGATTAGCAACATAGAAATAGGAAAATTGCTTAAGCAGTTTTTTCATGGCATATAATCAGACAAAATATTTTTCCCATTCTTTTAAAAATGGGAGAGGGGAATTTAATAAATTACAAATCTTTTAGTGCCAAGAGTTATCTGATCCATTTTGTTCAATATATTGTTTTAGCTGTGTAGATATTGGATTTGATTTTGTCATTTTCACTTTTCATAGACGCAAAGGAAATCTGCACTTTTGTTTAAGTCATGAAAGCAGAATATCGTTTTATGTAGAAGAAATAAGAATATTTTTATTAAAATACATCCCACTAATAACTGGGCAACAAAGTAACCAAAATAAATTATGAATATATAGCAATCCAACATATTACAAAAGTATTTAGCTGTACGACATAAAAAAGTAGCCAAGAAGCCAACTAACACTATAGTAAAAATCCATTGCTACCGAATATATCAAAGAGCACACACCCAGCCGACAAAGCACATAACTAACCAAACAACATAATAAACGTTCACTTAACCAGCCACCATAAAAAAACTCATTATAAACCAACAATTTACCATACACAGCCAAACAAATATATATAAGTGAACATATCCAGTGGACACTACACTTTCGAAATGTAATACAATCGTAGTCTATGGATACGTCTACGTTTTTTGTCAGAACTAAAAACTATCATTATCACCACCAATCACGCCGCTGACGAAAATATCTTTAAGTTTCTGAGGCCTATTTAAACAGAATCTTTGTTTCGTCGTCGGGTTGATAAGA
Source organism: Macrobrachium nipponense (assembly GCF_015104395.2). Lineage (NCBI taxonomy): Eukaryota > Metazoa > Arthropoda > Malacostraca > Decapoda > Palaemonidae > Macrobrachium > Macrobrachium nipponense. Next base: position 86,944,518 of record NC_087204.1, read on the forward strand.
GAATTCTTAAAAATTGGAAACCTTACTTTTGTTGTCAAATCAGTTTTACCTTTATTATTATCGCTTGTTATTGAACTTACCACTATTATCAGTTATATAGGTGGAACTCTAAATCACGATTAGGCCTCTATAGTTTGTAACATCAATGAGGCCAACTGAAGCTCATGACAAAAACTCCAAACGCAAAGACAATACTCTTGTATCTTTTCTATAGTTTCGTACTTTTTCAGATGCTCTTTCATTGTTATCTTTTCCCCTTTTAGTTTTAGTTGACCTAATCTTGTTTCCAAAATGGAATCTGCCGCTCACTATGCAAATTAGCTCAAATCAAATGGTAAGGAGTATTGTATTCCGTTGGAGCTGTTTATATATAAGTTCGAGGTCAATGGCTTATTACACGAGTCTTAATGGTTCATAGTAACCGTCGTCGTTATCATCATCATCATCATCAACGCCTCCAAAGCCATGTGATACAAAGGGTCTCTGAGATATTTCGTCATTCATGCCTAATCCTGTACTTTGGCATTATAATAAATAATTTTGAAAGGTGACTGCTGCGTCAGCTGTATTGAGTTTATATAGAGCTTTCTCTATTTTTCTACTAATTGACTTTTCATGGTTACTGCATTGCGCCGTAACTCTCTGATACTTGTCATTTCTGGAGAGGGAATTCATCGTGCATGACCACCGCGTATATATGCAGGGTAGGACACCAATCTACTCCAGCCCTTTGCCGTGAACATACTCAGTGGTACCTGAGGGAAACGTTGGCCTAAAGCACTCGTAGTAGCTGATAATATAACTATACCGACCTGAGAAAACTCTATGGACCATGATCCCAAGATTTCAGTTACCGGACGTAACTTGTATGCATCAGTATTATATCCCGATCCAGAAATGGCAAATATCGGAGACCTACTGGCGCAATGCAGTAACCAAGTTAGTTAGTATAAAAAACAGAGAAAAACTCGATATAAGCTAAATGCAGCTGAAGCAGCGATCACTTTCAATAATACCTGTTTGAAAGAGGGTCTACTTCCCACATATAATAATAATAATAATAATAATAATAATAATAATAATAATAATAATAATAATAATAATAATAATATAATAATAATAATAATAATAATAATAATAAAAAATCGGTAATTTCTTTCATGATTTTGTCACATGCCATAAATAGCTTACTTTAGGCTATAATAAAAAGAACATACGAACTAACAACCTCAATACCATGGATGCAAACTTTGTAACCGGGCTTGCGGGCGGCCAAAAGCAAGATTCTGTTCCGCCAAAATATTGGCTTCATCTAAAAACAACGAGTAAACAAATGGGTGGGATGAAGTTATTTCATGCAATATGTATAACAAACAGATCAGCACCGAACCTTTATGATTATCGCAGGAGAATTTGAGAAATCTACCGTGAAATGAGATTTGAAAAGAAATTTTTCCACAATTTCATACTGGGACAAAATTGGTTCCTAAAAGGATAAATAGAGCAAAATTATATCATTGCATGTAGTTGATGAGGAAAGATCCCCTACCTCACACTACTTGGCAACTGCGTCATATTTTACAATAATTTTGCAATAAAACAGCTGTTACTTCTGAGATTTATATATTTTTGTTAAAAGACAATTAATTACATCAAAATCATCAAAAACTGCAAAAATTCAGATAACTAAAGATAAGTTAACGGATTTTCATCTAGCTCTCTGGGAAAAAAAGCATCAAAACTTAAAGGTGATGTCACTTGCTTGTTAAGCACTATATTCATTGCATCAAAATGAAACAGGAAGTTGAAGTTCTTATTAAAAAAACAAAAATGTATGTCTCATAATTATTACTTTTAATTACCAGAAAACGTTAATCAGTAGGAAACATTACAATTTTACTGAAATAAGAATAAAAAGAATTAGATAATCTCAGCACAAAGACAAAAGAAACATAAAATGAGAGATAACTGAAAATTCAGCAATAAGCCATACAGTGTTTTTATAGGCACCATAGTACGAATTCATTCTAACGAAGGCTTTCCTTCCAAGCAATGACTAGGTCTCCGCCGCGAGAATATGCACTTCCGGTAATAATTTGGCTAAAACGAATTATAACAACTTCCCATGACAGTTGGGTCTGAAATAAACCAAAATGACGAGCCAGATTTATTTCGGAACTTTGTAGTGGGAACACCGTGACAGAGACAAGAATTAAATAAGCCCTTGTTCCTAAACATATATTTACGAAGAATAAGGCAAATACTGTTAGAAATGAAATAGACAAAGTAAAAACAGAGAAATTGTGAGAGGGATTGAGATAGAGCCTAGATATTATTTTTAAAGCTGCAGAACCATTATACCTACGTACGATTTTGTATCTCTTTAGAGCCGCTGAAACTTAAAATTGAGTAAAAATATATGAGAAGTCGGTGTTCCGTTTAAAAGGTAAACATCTTCATACGCAAACAAGAGATTATTATTGTACTGGAAAGCTTGTACGAGCGCTTTAAGAATTAATTCTAACAAAAGATTATAGGCGGCTGGAGCTAACGTCGTGTAAATATTTAAGTGTAAACGTTAATATGATGCAAGAGCGAATGCAAAGTTTCCTCCGAAAGAAACATACCATACCTGGTGTGGATAAAAATAAATTTATTTCCAAGAAGACCAGCAAGTTACTCCAATGTCTTGGGTAGATTCATAAACAGATTTTTTTCCTTCATGGTTCTGCGTCTCAACATATTTCTGTCTTTGTATTTATCAGCATTCAAATTATCTTACTACACTGCTGATCAATTTACCTATATTGCTGAATAAGGCATGTTCGTTTCTGGATCATATCCTAACCACTCTCTCACTCTGTTAGCTTTGCTGGTCTCAATGGGACCCGTAGTCATTTACATCAGACCACCTCATGTCCGTAGCAAGATTCTAAACAGTAATTAATAGGAGGCAGTTGCAAGGCCTATCAGTGACTAGCAAGGGCTACAAATAATGAAAAATGAAATGCGACGAGATGAAGTTATTATAATGGAACAATTTGCCATTTTTGTAAATCTATATTTAGTTTGAACATTACTGTACATCGTTTCCTCATAACCCACTTGCACAACGTCACACCATTTTTTTTTATTTCTCATTCATCACACCAAGAAAATTCATATACAACGGCAAATTAGTACTAAATAGGAATAGTAAAAACAATAATTAATATTTGTCAGATGGTAGGTACTTTACAATTGCCTATGAGTGTGTCCAAAATCAATAGAAATGTTATATTTGAAAAAATATTTCACAGTCATAAAAACTTCAATGAGGGGAGGGGAGGGCAGCATCTACCATTACATATGAGCAAAGCCATATCCGAATTGTATTGTAGATGAACTAATCACAGGTTTAATCAGTCAGTCAGTAACCAAGAAAGTTCACAGAAAAAATAAAAATAAAAAGGGAAAATCACATATCCAACTTTTCCACATGAAAATGCAACTATATTTTGTCCGAAATCAGGGTCGGAAAAAATATATATTCCTGGAAAGGAAACTTTTAAGTCATGATTCACATTTATTCAAGGAGAAATTTCACACACACACGCACACACTCACTGACCAGCAAACAATCATCTTTATGTGGGTTGAGGCGTTGGGGTATTAAGAATGAATGATGAAATCGATGCTTGGGATTGAACTTGCCGATAGAAGAAGAGTAATTTAGTTGGTGTTGATATAGTTCTTAGGTATGTGTTACCTGACCTCGGCCATTTATAAATTTTATAGATGAAGTAATGAGAGACATTAAGGAAAGAACTGATGTAGTTGCAAATATTCGTATGTGGGATATGGAAAGGTGGTGTGAATGACGTATAGTATGCTATTTACATTTCCAGATGATGTAGTATTAATTGGTGATTCTGGAAAGAACAGTAAAAATATTGAAGAAATGGAAATAATCAATTCATGTAAATTCTCGGCAGGGCATGTGTGCAATGGATAACGGTGCGATAAGACGAGACATCATGTTAAAAAAATAAGGGAACCAAGGAAGGTAACAGGGCTTTTGTAAAATGTTTGGAAAAAACAAGATCTCAGGAATCAACACTTTCTTGAAGGAATTGAAGGGTGGATGTTAAATGTAGGTGAAAGAAAAACGGAAAATTTAATTATCGGAAATGTTACGACATTTTAATTACGAGTTCCTCAAAGTAAAGAAAATGAAGGTAATTCTATGTATAAAAATCTGATGAAAGGTCTGCATTGCACGACATGATTCACCCGAGCATTTTGAGGTAGCTGAGTCACCTGCCCAAAATTGAGAACAACAGCTTAGTGAAATAAGCAAAATAATCTGATGTCTTGAGATGAAGGGGGAAAAACAAAACTGACATGACTGACAGTTGATCTAAAAGATAAGGTGGATAAGGAGAGTTACAAAATGAATGATGGTCATGTTGGATAAGACACCAACGAATTGTTAAAGACGTTTTTGTCTGGGTAAAATAAGGTCCTGATGGTGTGGAATGTTTTTGAACGAAAAGATCATCCCTGATTTAGGGGTTGCATAATGTAATTAATTCAGAAATATCTCCTCAGCTAGGAAGTCTGTAGAAGGCGCCACCTTCCGAATTTTAATATAAGGTTGATAGAATTATACCATACTCCATCATAAGTGGAAAACACCACAGTTAACTTGAAGCCAGGTTCATAATTCACCAGTCAGATGTTACGGAAGAAGAGTGAGTTACGATGGAATTTGCCTAAACAGTTCTGCCTCCAAACGGGATCAGATTTAAATCTTCTAGCTGGTGAGATAAGTATCATGAATATATATATATATATAGATATAGATATAGATATAGATGTATATAGATATATATATATATATATATAATATATCTATATATATATACTATATATAGATATATCTAGATATCTATATATATATAATAAATATATATAGATATATATATATATATATATCTATATATATATATATATATATATATATATATATCTATATATAGATATATCTATATATATATATATATAGAGTATATATATATCTATATATATAGATAGATATATATATATATATATATAGATATATATATATATATATATATATATATATATATAGATATATCTATATATAGATATATATATATATATATATATATAGGAGATATATATATATGTATACATATATATATATATATATATATATATATATATATATATATATATATATATATATATATATATATATATATATATATATATAGATAGATAGATAGATAGATAGATAAATAGATAGATATGTGTGTACATATGTTATATCCCTTGACTGAAGAACATAATCATCAGAAAAAACGGCATTGGTTACTAAAATGTATACGGTTGCATACATGGAAAGATTATACAATTCAGCTTTCTCTTCTGGTCTGACAATTTATAGAGGAGCGGCTCTTGTTAAACAAACCATATAGTAAGGAGCAGCTAGCGTATAAAGTAATTATGGAAATGAGTTCCAAAGTGAGGAACAGACCGGGATCCCCAGATGTTTTACGGGAACTAACTTTCCTCAAAATGTAATTAAATACTATCCAAATATAGCTTGTAATTCCAGAGAAGTAAGCAAAGAAATAAAATATTCATGCAGCGCGGAATCTGCTTTATACCCTTTAAAGCATTCAGAGCAGATGTACCCAGTTTCATGAAAGCACAAATTTTCGTATTTAGGTATTGTTATATTTGACAAATCTCATATAATGCATGAAAGGATTTTCAACAAAGAATTGAGAGACAGAAAATCTTTTCAATTATTTTGTCATTCATTATTTCATACAAGCAAAACAGAAAAAGTGTGTTATACTCTCCAAAGCAACCAGCATACCAATTTGTGAAGGCCATTTGCAAATGTATGTTATATTGTAAACATCTAAATTGATATTTAAGTTGTAAAAAAAACAAAAATTCATAAATGTATATTTTTTATTCTGGTCTAAACCATACTATAACTATGTAAAAATTACACACGTATAAGTTCCCTTTTATATTCTACAATATCAACACATACTTAAAGTAAGAAAACAGAAGTTACAAGTAAATTGTTAATAATTTTACTTGCAATATTTGTGGACCTTGAGAGGATCTTGAGCAACATAGTACTTAATTATCTTAACCTTGGTAATTTTCATGCATACATCAGGAATTGCAAAGAAATTTCCAGATTTAGGCGTGATTTCTCATTTCTATATTCCCATATATTTCAGCATATAAACTGATCATTTTCCTGAAACTATGCTGATATATTGGCCTCTTACGCGCCCAGTGCCACTGAAACAAGCCGTTATATACGTTCAAATTATGGTAGAACGCTTTTTGCGAAAACCAAAAGAAAAAAATTATTTTCGCAGATTTTTTCATAGCAAGGAATAATTTACGCACTATTTTACATATTTTATCTATAACAAAGAGTAAGTTACCTGACATTTTTAAGTGTTTATTAAGGGTCTAAGAAACTCATATCAAGAAGCAGTGTAGAAAGCTGATTAAACAGATTTAGTCTATTGTAGAATAAGCCATGATTCCAAAATTTAGCAATTTATCCACCACTGCTTTAACTCTTACTGCACGAACTAACGAACTAGTTTTATATATTATATATATATATATATATATATATATATATATATATATATATATATTATATATATATATATATATATATATATATGTATTAATGTTATGTATGTGTATATATATATATATATATATATATATATAATATATATATATATAAGTATATATATTATATATATATATATATATAGTATATATATATTATTAATATATATATATATATATATATATTATATATATATATATATATATATATATATATATATATATATATATAGATATAGTATGTATATATATATATATATATATATATATATATATATATATATATATATATATATATATATATGTATGTATGTATGTATTGTTGTATATAATATATATATATATATAATATATATATATATATGTATAACTGAATCACGAAAGTTTGGAACGTGATAAATCCATAAATAAAGGTATAAGCCACGAAGGAAAAATAAACAACGGCGTTTCCGCAAGATCTTTCGACGTTCAACGTCCTTTACTTAAATAAAGAACTATCGCTTCAAATTTGCATTTTATCATCATTGTGGCCGTAAAAATATAGGGAATGTTATGGCTGTTTTGAAAAAGTACCAGTCTTAAAATAATCAGTAGACCTTCAATTCTGATATATTGGTCAGGCTGTTCAATATCTTGAAACATCTGAGAAGTACAAGACAATGAGTACTAATTGGGTCAAGAGAGTACAAAATAGGAAATCGTTATCCTAATCGTACGCACCCACATTTAATTCATCTATTTCCAAGATAATGCACTCAGCCAAAATACCTCTATATATGTTATTGGGAATTTATCTGGGTTCACACTGATATCATTACTGTTATTCTCAAGCCGGGTGGTTTTTTTTTTTTTTTTTTGTTTTGTGTTGTTACTAAAACTTTGACGTAAGTGACGATTTCCGAGTGCTAATTGGGGTGTTTACCATATAGGTATATATATATATATATATATATATATATTATATTATATATTATATATATATATATATATATATATTAGTTGGCCAACCAGGCGCCGCCCAGGAAAACTGTGAAGAACTTAGAAATATTTCCGTCCACCTCCTTGTACTGTCTGTCCCTTTTATCAATGAATTACTGTCCATATATTACAGTGTTGACTGTCACATTTATCCGTGAATTACTGTGGCAACTGACCCTTTCGTACAGAAAATTAATGTAGAAACTGTCCCTTTAAACTATATATAATAATATTATAATGTGTCCCAATTTATCCAGTATAGATATTGGTTTGGCGACTCTCCCATTTATCCAGCCACTCACTTTTATCCAGGTATGACTAGACTATATAGCCTGCTCCTTTTATCCAAATACTGCTGTAGTGACTGTCCCATTTATCCAAATATTACTGTGCTAATCAGTCCCTTTTATCAACATATTATTATGGTGATTGTCCCATTTACCCATGTGTTACTGTGCTGACCGTCCCTCTTCTTCAGACATTACTGTGGTGACTGTTCAGTTTACCCAGGTATTTGTGTCATGATTGTCCCTATTTTCCAGGTATTATTGTACCGACTGTCCCTTATATTCAAATATCACTGTAGTGACATTCCATTTTATCCAGTTATTACTATGTTGCCTGTCCATTTATCCAAACATTAGTGTGCTGACTATCATTTTATACATATATCACTGTGGTGAATGTCTCTTTACCAGCCACTAAACCTAAACACACCCACCCACTTAACTGAAACACCCCAACTAAACCAAAACACACCATCCAGTATACCTATACACACCCGCTGCTAAGCCTTATACATACCACCTGTTAAACCTTAAACAAACTCCTCACTAAACCTAAAACACTACCTTCATACAGAATTATTAATCAAAAAGAATGAGAAGTATTTTCAGTAACATATCTCTATGGTACCAGGAATGCTAAACCCATAGGAAGGGGGGTTGGAGATGGGAGAAAGTGAAGGGGAAGGGGGTAGAGATTTGAAACCTTCCCTATTATAATCTAAGTTGAGGGAAGGGTGAAGGGGGAATTCAGGAAGGGGAAGGGAGGGTTTGAAACCTACCATATAACCTGAGTCAACTAATATGATGCACTGTAAAAAATTTTCCGTTGAAAAAAACGGTAAAAATCCTGGCAGTAATGTTGCCAAGCATTTACCGTTAAAAAAACGGGTCCCGTAATTTTTTTAATGTACCGTATTTTCTCCCGTATTTTGAAAATACCGTAAAAAATTTTAACCGTAAAATTTACGGTTTTACCGTTAAGTTAACCCATAACCATAACCGTATAATTTACGGTTAATATTTTTACGGGATTTTCTCAAATACGGGTGAAAATACATATATACAGGTCTGGGGCAAATCAAATGCCCGATTTCTTTTGATAGGGCTCTTAGGAAAAGTAAAACAATACTTACAGAATTATTTGTTGTTTTATTCGAATCAGTATATGCAGTTTGTATGATCACTTTTTGAAGATGGCATCAGGAAGATGGCGGCCATCTGTAGCGATGAACTGTGAAGGCGATGTCTGAAGTTTTCAGCTGCTCCTCGGCTCATCTCACTTTCGCCACAAAGTTTGCAAGAATTGAAGATGCGAATCCGGGAGGAAATCGCTACAATACTCCTCGAGATGTGCCGAAGAGCAGCTGAAAACTTCAGACATCGCCTTCAACCGTGCATCGCTACAGATGGCACCATCTTCCTGATGCCATCTTCAAAAAGTGATCACACAAACAGCATTGTATACTGATTCGAATAAAACAAATAATTCTGTAAGTATTGTTTTTGCTTTTCCTAATAGCCGATCAAAACTCGGGCATTTGATTTGCCCCGCCCCACCCTGTATATCACTGCGCTACACAAACTTTGGAGTGGCTAATTTAAGAAAAAAATAATCCTAAAAACATTTTTCATACCTTCTTTGTGGGGCTACATTTTATAAAACATTTGTAAATTTTACCAATAGTCATTTATATATGTTTTTTAAATTTATTTTTTGTAAAATTATAATTACATCTCATACAATATCAAAACAGATAAAAACTAAAATTGGTAAACAAATCCTATACATGTAACATATTTATGTAAATTATTTGACAAAGAGTATACATGTAACTTTTTGGGATTTGTACATGATTTTTTCTAATATTTCTTTGAATTAATGTTAATATTTCTTTGCATTTCATGTTACAATTGAAATAGTAACCTAAAATTCCTTGTGCAGGTCATATATCCAATTGGAGAAAATAATGAGAAGATTAACTTTCAAAAAACTTTATTCTTGAAAAACAGATTTATAACTTTTTTAACACAAAATTTAACATTAATTATTTATACAGAAGAGTGTGAATGCTTTTTCACTCCTTATTCCATAAGCTCATTGAACTTTAATATTCTTCGATGGGTGTGTGCAACGTTTTTCTTTGTTCTGGTATTTTTGTCCCTTTTTCTGCATTTATTTTTCAGAAACACCTGTAAAAATGACAAAATATATGAGCATAATGGTAAAATATTGTAAAACAACTGCTGACCGCACCACACATATTACAAAGTTACAGTACATGGACATTTAAATATAAATTACTTCCCTGATATTCTTAAATTAAAAAAAAAAAAAAACTCAAGTAATTTATTACAACAGCTTACCTCTGCATAAATTCCATTGTGACTGAAGCTTCTGATGGGTAATAAATAAAAAATATGACAAATGCTGCGAAAACCATGGCCATCGCAGCACGAGTGAAGTCAAGTCTGAGTTGATGAATCTTCCATCAACTGCAACTATGAAGCGGATAGCCTGGAGCACCGATGTTCCTGAAAATTAAGCCTTGGTGAATACTCTAACAATAGAATTTTGTAGTAGCATGTGTGGTGGGAATAGAAAGCATGAATTAGATGAGAAAACAGAAAAACGCCAATCTATATATATTATTTAGTGAAGCATTGT
>NC_087204.1:86960131-86962631 GCF_015104395.2 Macrobrachium nipponense
ATAGTATACATAAACTATATATTATATATATTATTATATATACATATATATAATATTACCTATAAGAGATATATATATATAGTACATAACATATATATATATAATTACAATATATAATATATATATTAAGTAGTATATATATATTATATATATATCTATATATATATATATATATATAATATATATTATAACTATATATATATACATATAGATCTAATATATATATAATACCATACATATATATATTATATATTATATATATATCATATATATCTACATACATACTATATATATATACATATATATATATATCATATAGTACATACATATATATATATATATATATATATTATATAGATATATATATATACTATATATATATATATATATATATACATATATATATATACATACATATATATATACCTATATATATATATATATATATAATAGATATATATATATATATATATTCATATATATATATATATATATATATATATATATATATATATATATATATACATATATATATATATATATATATATACATATATATATATTACATTATGTATATATATATATACATATATATATATATATATATATATACATACATATATATATATATACATATATCTATATATACATATATATATATACAACATATATATATATATATAATACATTATATATATAGACATATATATATATATATATATATAATACATATATATATATATATATATATATATATATATATATATATATATATATATATATTATATTATATATTATATATAAATAATATAATAATAATAATATAATTAATATAAATATAATCTATAGAATATTATATATAATATAATATAATATATATATATAATATATATATCATATATATATATATATATTAATATCTTATCTTATATATATATAATATATATATTAATTATATCTTGTATACCTATATAAAACTTGACTTGAGTGTTTAAATCTCAAATAGTGTATGAATAAAGAACTGAAATTGATTAATATTCAATTGTATTGAAGATGGAACAATTTATTACATAACTGGGGTGAACAAATTAACATTATTTCGGAAACTAAAGGAATTAGCAATCTGATGTTTGCATTTTGCCCTTTTCCTTGCCATCTCTAAGCGTTTTTCTGTTGGCTAGAAGTCCTTTTTTTGTAAAAAATGCTAGACAGATACAAGTACACTGCGGCTCCATGCCTAGTGTTGCTAACTGTGCCAACAGCCACTATATAAAATTATTGGCCTCATGAAAAAAAATAAATGGTTCTTTTGCCCATCAGTTCTCACTTGTTTTTCGTATATGTATTTGTTTATATTTTTAGCAATTAACTATTTTTTATTTTTAAGACAAAAACCCAAAAAAAAAGCAGGGGCAAGTACAAATTAGCGTCCTTCTAAGGTGAAGCAGGACAGAGGACAGAATGCTCAAAAACAGGACTGTCCTTCCTAAAGCAGGACGTCTGGCCACCCTGCGGCTAGTATGTAAGAAGAGGAATCTAGTCTAGGAAGTAATTTATTTAATCCAAAGTATTGTTTTAGCTGGCATAGGCTAATAATTATAATATAATCCACATTAAGCTAGTCATAAAAGATCTTAAGTTTTCTCTCAACTTATAACCCTCCTACAAACTGGTTTTCTCTTTAAATAGCCAAGACTATTTTGCTTGATATTCAGCCACGCTTTTTTTAAGCTAATATCAGGGTATTCCTTTGAAAAAGGGATTGCCACTCTACCTTGTTATTCTGCAACCTATGGTAGGTTAATACCACCCAAGGGTATAGGCTACATAAGACAACCAGAATATAGCCTTTACAAAGTCTAGAATACTATTTTTGCACTATGTCCTTTTTAAGTCTTTTCAAGTCTAATACATGGTATTACTTTATTATAAAAAAATAAAAAGAACAAATATTATGATTAATTATTCACACCTAAATGTACAGCCTACCAGATCCCATAAGTTCACAAGTTACATAACACAATTACTTGCTATGTACCCATACAGTTAGGCTAGTGACTCCCACAGAAAGGCTGCTATTTTCACCCAGACTGGTTTAGCCTACGATAAACAACCGAGTGGACTAGCTGTGGCCACCTTAAACCATCTTAGAACCACCTTCAGAAAAAGTACTTTAACATGTCCTGATACCAGAGATGGGCACCAGTCACGATCAACGGTCGTGAAGCAACACCTCGAGACATGAGACTCATGACTGGTACCCATCTTCTGTGTTAGGGCGTGTTAAAGTACTTTTCCTGAAGGTGGGTCCGAACACGGTTAAGGTGTCCGCCGCAGCTAGTCCACTCGGTTGTTTACACTATAGGTATACGGTCTAAGTTAACAATCTATGCTAATGGGATGTTTATCAAAAGTTTACCACATAGCTTCAATAAACAATGTATGGTAATTGTACTTACTAGTCCTGGATTATTTATTGCCATCTAAATATACAGGTTGT
>NC_087204.1:86967631-86999741 GCF_015104395.2 Macrobrachium nipponense
ATATATTGTGGGGGTTTCATGCATTTTTTAACTCCATACCGAGCTTCTCCTCTTCCTTTTCCCCAACGCCTCTCTCTCTCTCTCTCTCTCTCTCTCTCTCTCTCTCTCTCTCTCGCCACCCCACTCACACGCACACACTTCCGCTCTCAACCTCTTTTTTCCGCTCTTTCTCTCTACAGCTCCTCGTCCCCTTCTTCTGCTCCCCTTCATAACGTTTTCCAAGGCTTTAGTAAAGGGAAGCGAGTGGACGGGGAGGTGGAACGGAGTGGGGATTGGGAGATGGCAGGTCAGGGAGATGGAACGAGAGACGTATACTAGTTTGAAGAGTCCTGTGCGTGAAGATGCAGTTGTTGTTAAAGGAGGTGGACAGCTATTTCCCCTAATGAGATAAAATTCGTGATTGCAAGAAGACTGACGCCCACTACTCGCTCTGGAATTCGGCGTTGTTGTCTCCCCTACCCTCCAATCCCCAACCATTCATGCCCAACTCGAAGCCTACAAACCGGTTTAAAGCAGTTGGGTGACTGTGTCATGTCTCTTCTTGTCACCCCGGGAAAGGACAAACAAGATCAGATCCACTCGGATTTCATTATCATAGATTATTCAGCAATCGAAAAGCAAGATTACGATCAGTTATAGTTTTATATTATTCACTGTAATTCAACCTTGAATCAATCTTGGTGAAGATCCATACGTGTTTCCGTTCAACCAAGAAACAAAGAAAACCAATCATTCTATAAAAATTATCAATTGGCTTAATTCTGTTAATTATTGGGACATGATGATGATTTGCAAAAATACGAGCAGTTGACCACCGAGCAGTTTTCGGTTGGGTTAGGTTAGGTTGTTTTTTTACAGGGAATATCTGTAATAATTTGAACCTCAGGTAAAAAACAAATAAGTGTATGTTGTAGGAACGATGTTGGAGTATTACAAAATTATAACATGTAACACTGAATCTCGGCTCTTATTAATTTAAGTCTTGCTTTGTATGGAGATAAATAAAACGGGTTTTGTTATTGATGGATCGTAAATGTATCCACATATAAAATTTATTAATAATTTTTACCATTAAATTTCAAAATATATACAAGATACAAAAGGTTTCAAAACAGTCGAATAAACACTTTCGTATAACTTCTCAAGTGTCGCGGCTGCTTTTTAGTTACCATCGATAGATAATTTGATACTCGGTTTAAAGGTTTATCAAGAGCATTCTTATCCGACTTTGAGAATGTTCGAATCACAGAAGGGGGAGGAGTGGAAGAGGGAGAGGAAGTGGGAGAGAGAACGTGTGTCTATTCCCGATTAGATGATGTTGCCACTGAATTTATTCTTTAGTAAGGATTAATCTATATAAATAAAGTATTGCTTACATTTTTTTTCCTCACTCCACTGAAAAGACGACCGAAATTTTCGCAAACCTATCCAGAATTATCATAAGACTATGATGGGTTACCTTGACAAGAGTTAGTGAGAGAAGAAACCTAACAATGGAAATGTTCAGGAGTGAGTTTATGGTAATAAACGGCGATCTGTTAACATTGCTCTCAATATTTTGAAAAGTAGTGTTGATGTAAAACTACTTCTTCGAGAGTGGCAGATAACTGACGGCGAAAAAGTTGAAAAGAAACGATCGGTGAAATGGGTAAATATGTAAGAGAGTGAGCTTTTCCCATGGCGAGCTATCCGTCGGTATAAAATCCTTTGGGCATCCACAAGGTAAAGATATGTTTTATAGGCGATTTATACATCATTATATATAATTAGAAATGTAATTTTATCTACTTTACTTTCGTATATAATAATGTTCTCGATTAAATGCATAGTTTAGGAATATAATGCGAAAATTAAAATAATCACGATTTCGACCCCATAAAAGCTTTGCTAGGGGCCACGGACGTTACTTTTTTTTTTTTTTTTTTTCATCAGACTGAATTGGCGAAAGAGTTTTTTGATTAAAACATTTTTCCCGGTTTAACCCTTACATTCCCTTCATAATTACGTACTATACGAATGGAATGTAAACGCAAGGACCTGTATAGGCAGATGCCAGAAACGCTTGCTCAATACGTACGTGTGCACAATTCATGAATACTCTCCTGTTTTTATATATTTCTTCCTATAAGTAACTATTATAATTAATTTTTTCTTCTTTATTTAACTTTTACACTTAGAAATAATTATTCTGGTTACGATCATACTACACTTTTTAAGCAACCAATATTTTTTTTCCATTCACTGATATCTATAAATAATATCCAGTTTTTATCTATTTCTTTTGTAAGTGACTAATATCATTACTATTTTCTTCGCCATTTAATTTTTGCACATAGAACTAATTATTCTGCTTACGATCACATACTTTTAAGAAAACTAGTATTTCGGTTTTTACTTTGGATCTCCGAATTTACAAATAATATGCAGTTTTTATCTACTTCTTTCTGTACGTAGTTATTATCATTACTATTTTCTTTTTTCATGGCTGAAGTAAATACATACGTTTTGCCATCATCTTTTTTTGTTTCTTTTTTTTTGCATATCCTCTTCCTACTTTCTTATTAGACATTTAATTATAACTAGTTTAATTTTTTCCTTTTCTTTTTTATTTATCTAATATATCGAACCCGAAAGTAGAGCACTTATGGAACTTCATTGGGAACGTTATGAAAACCGTGCAGCACTACCTTCACAAATTGTGTAAATTACACATTATTATGCACCATTATACAGACAATTTATAGACACAATGTTATATGTTAATAATGCAGTGAAGCTGTTTTTAGGAAATGCCTATAAGAAAGGTTGAAAGACAAAATTCGGAAAAAATGCATTTTCAGGGTTTTAACGTCAGGGTGCTATACTAATACCACAAAGTTAACATCATATCATTAGAAAGATAATATAATCTAAATTAATTTCGTATATAATAATGTTTTAGATAAGATGTAATGATTAGGTCCAAAAAGCGGAAAAAATCGCGATTTCGGGGAGTTTTTGCCCGCCTAAAAATTTTCCCAGGTGGCAAAATTTTAATACCAGGGACCTATCAGAACACACTGGTGAAGGAATTATTTGGTTACAAAATGTTTCCGGGTTCGGCCAGTCCTGATGCTAAAATTCCCCAAAGTAATAGGGCGGGCGGGCGAGCTCATTCGCAGTCATAAAACCTGTCTTCTCGGTTAAGTTTATCTGTGAAGAAATTAAAAGATTAATTATGTATGTTAGAGTATAAGAAAAGTTAACTGCATTTTAATAATGGGAAAAGTTGTTAACTAAGTTCTAAAATAGAAATGTAAATGACTTGTATATGAAGATCACTCACTCGGTTGAGATAATTAGGTTTACTGGATGGAACCCATCTCTTCACGTCAGGGCAGATGCCATATAATTTGTTGTTTGGTGTTTTTACCTTGCACGGAACCAGTGGTTATTCAGCAACGGGACCAACGGCTTTACGTGACTTCCGAACCACGTCGAGAGTGAACTTCTATCACCAGAAATATACATCTCTAACTCCTCATTGGAATGCCCGAGAATCGAACTCGCGGCCATATAGAGCTTATTAGCATAGGTATTGGGCGTCTTTCTCGTATTCTCCAGTACAGGTTGAAACAAGGGTGGGTATGCAATGCACTTCGTTGGCGGTCGAAACCACACGCACCTGTATACATGAAGGACTTTGTATATGTGTCAGCCAATATACTACGTAACAGGCCGAGAGGGAGAGAGAAGATGACGTTCTGTCATGTTGTTCTGTCCGGTGCAGAACTTCAACTTTCCCGCGTGTTTCCAAGCATTGTCATAGTGTGACATAGTGATTGTATACACACTAGTACATATGTATGAGTGCTCTATTTCTCGCATCTGCCTAAAAAAGTTCAGACGAAGGAGGACGTGGAGGGTCAGAGGGAGGATGGGACTCCATCGAATGTTTTGGAAGGTTTTTGTGTGTGTGTATGCGTGTGTTGGAGGGAAAGAGAGTCTAGTTACGTCAGGTAAGGACATGGTGAAAGAGCGATATAGGTTTAGGCTGCGGGAATGCCATTTTAGGTTAGAAGGAGGTGGGTTGGTTACTTCACCTTAGTTTACGGAAGACTGGTCGGAGCATGTATTGTCCAGAGTTTCGGCGGGGAGGGAGGTGGGGTGAGCCAATGTAAAAATGAGCGGATCTGAGTGGTTTCCCTCTAACCCCCGGCTTTAAAATGACTCTCTCTCTCTCTTTGCTTTTAATCTATTACGAGTAATATTTAGTATTTGCCTTTTCTCAACGATTAAAAGATTAAGAAAGGAGCTTATCATTATAAATGGCACAGGGTTTCCTAAAGTAAGTTATCAAATACCCAACACTTTCCTATTTGTTCGTTCTGAAATGTAACTAACACAACAATTTCTTTTATATATATATATATAGATATATATATATATATATATATATATATATATATATATATATATATATATGTATATATATATATATATATATAATATATATATATATATATATGTGTGTGTGTGTGTGTGTATGTGTATGATTTTTAATAATCACTTTAGCATGTGATTCGTTTATCACACATATCCACAGTTTTTCACCTGTGGATATGTGTGATATGTATATATATATATATATATATATATATATATATATCTATAATATAGTATATATATATATATATATAGTTTTTATGTATGTATGTATATATGTATGTATGTATGTATGTGTATCAATCAAGCGGTTTCTCCTTGATGCGTTTGCTGTAACGTCAGTGTTTGATAATGAAAATTAAGCAAAGCGGATGGATAACATAAAAAGCCATACACCGCCTGATAAGAGACAGCAATTGCGTGGATCAGGATGTGGAGGTCCTAGCGTCCTCATCCCATAAATATTTGCTGAATACTGGAAGGATATCATGCTCTTGCCCAAATCTCTTTCGGGTGAAAAGGCATATGGTAATACTAGGCATACCAGCTAAGTTGCCTTTAAATGGCTTTAATAATGACCTCATTTTCTATGTCGACCTCATTCGATGTATTGGCACCGAACGATATATGCATGCCCAATATATATCCTTCATCAATTATGGAAAACATTGCATTTTTATATTACCTCTGACCTTTAAGTATGACTTTGAAATGACATTGAATTCAATCTGCATAACTTCATTGGTAAGATTATGAGAAATAAGATGTCTATCTCCATATGGTTCGAAAGTTATGGCTGAGGCTCATTCCTTATTCAAACCTTTTACATTTAAGTATGACCTTGAACAAAACTTTGAGGCGAATGCAATGCAATGGAAACAAATACTTTTCTCCCATCAAAGCGGGAAGGATTGATCCATTTACAAATGAGAGGAACTTTGAACTAAGAAAACAGCTCTCTATAACAGCATCTATTCTAAAAAAAACAAATCAATAATACTTAACAATAATCGTCATTTTTGGTTGTATATCAGGCAATTCTAATAATCCGTCACCCACGAAATGTTATGTATGTTTTATCAGATGATAAGCAGGGTACTACAATTAAATATTACCTTCGCTAAAATCGACATAAGCTCGATATATATATATATATATATATATATATATATATATATATATATATATATATATATATATTTATTTATAGATAGATAGATATACATGCGAAATAAAACTAACAAATCGGAGTAATTATGTTACTAGGAATCCAATTATCGCCTGTGACAGATATTAATTACTCCTCGAGAAGAAAGTTACGAAGTGCAAATAGAATCTGTTCCAATCAGCCAATGTCAACGAGTCTTCAAAGTCAATTTGAATCCTCAATTGAATCTCGTTATCTGATGACGAATATCGACAATCTGATGTACTTCGCTAAGCCACTCTTTGTTCCATAATTTCCCTCTTGGTATCCAACTCTACCCTGTCAGCGGCTGACTGTCAATAATCGCCTTACAGTTTTTTGCTCAGATCGATAAAAATCAATGTGGAACAAGCTAATAAAGCGAGATGGTAGTGTCTGCCATAGGTTTGGAGGATAAGTGTTCTTGGACGCTATCATGACTCTAAGGATCAAATTTAAAAGGAATGTTTGTACAAGTTAATTACTCGACGTATTCACGGGCGCCCTAAGGGCACTAGGACTCTCAATGTCCGACTAATTACTGAGAGAACACTTGCTTGTAGCGCTGGGATCACGTGATCGGATTGCCGACACGTGCTGGGGACTTGAAGCGCATATACTGGGGTGCCCGGAGCTTTGAAGGATAAGGAAATCCACCTCTCATGGCAGGAATGAAGGTGATAGGATACCTAGAACGAGGTACTGCTCTATAACCACATGTGCGGCACATTAAGTACTGATCAAATGCAAATATGCCACCAAATCTTCATACTTTCTTAATATAAATCTTGCGTTTCCAGAATTCCCTCAGAGGTCAAGAAGTGACTGAATTACCTCACAGAAATATTGTACTGAATGGAAGGATGTGAACCACAGACACCGACGTACGTCATTTCTCTTAGCGACTGCTCATACCGGGGGTCATTCAAACAACAGACACTGGTCAATCATGTAGAAGGTCCTTAAATTAGATTAGCATCATAGAACAGGGGAGCGCGGGTGTGGGGGGACAACAAGGGATAGCTTTGAAAGTCCTCAGGGACACAGAAATGGAAAAAAATAAAGTAAAAGAGACAAAAGTGATTGCCACTACAACCGTACTTTGCCATCTTTGATCGCGGGTCTCCGCTTCTTGGAGGGCACCGATGGATGAATGGAAATCCATTCCAATGCCGTCAGGTAGGGTCTCACTTGCAGCCACGTGGAAGCGTAAAGGGGGCAGCCCCGCAGATACGAGGAGCTCTGAATTTGGATGGGTTTGAGGAGTGTCTGAGGGCACTATTCTCTCGGTGACCTCTTTTATTAACTTTGTATGCCCTCCAGCGGCTTCTTGATTCATTCTTGGCTTTTCGAAGCTAGCTACAGCGGTCCATGTTCTGAAAAGACGGGTAGGTGACAGAACAGGCGAAGAGAGAGAAGCTCAGATCGAAGAGAGAGAAAGAGGTGCTTTGCAATTGTTCCTTTGAAAGATTTACGTTAACTGAGAGGCAAAATGGGGAAAATACATAATAATGCTGAATCTCAGACGTGTGAAGGATTGTCCAGTCAGCTGTAATTTCTCTGTTTGCTTTAGATTTTTAATAGAAATCAGAAAGATTTTTTTAAAATGAATTGTTTGGCTAAGACATTGTAATAAGGTTAGCAGGGAGGGTGTAGTGTTGTCAGTGGATTGATCACATAGAGAGAATGAAAGATGACAGACTGGTGTAAAGATATGAAACACAAGGAGGTTTGGTGAAAAAGATAGAGAAAAAACCGAAAAAGAGGCTTTGTAGCAGGATGGAGGAAGTTTTAGAAGGGAGGGACGAAAGTATCAAAGTGGCAAGTGAAATAGTGAGTAAAGCGTGATATATATATATATATATATATATATATATATATATATATATATATATATATATATACATATATATATACATATATCTACATATATATATAATATTATATATATTATATAATATATATATATATATATATATTAATAGATAGATATATGTATATATAGATGCTAGTAACTCCAGAGTAAAAACGACTGATTGTCATTCGTGCCTGTACAGGAAGCCCATTGAACAGCATGTCATCACGCTTTACTCACTATTTCACTCGCCACTTTGATACTTTGATATATATATATATATATATATATATATATATATATATATATATATAATATTTAATATCTAATTCGCTCTACCTCGAAATTAATATATTTTCATATATGTTAACAGAAAGGGAATTTTTTAGTTGATAATAATTTAGTCCTCTCGTTGGGTCGAACCAGCGGCCCACGAGAGGACGAAATTATATCAACAAAAAATTCCCTTTCGGCTTACATTATTGAAAATACATTAATTCCGAGATAGAGCGAATTAGATATTAAAGGACATTTTGTAGCTCGAATAATTTATATGAATCACGGTGATGTGATAATTAATCATATATATATATATATATATATATATATATATATATATATATATATATATATATGTATAATTTAATAAATCATTGCAGATAAATGTTCAATACCATGTTTTTTTTTTAACTTTTGTTTTAACTTAAGTTATTGTGTTTTAAATATGGTCTGCTTTTAAATTGACTAATAGATAACTATTTTTAATTTTATAATTTTTTAATTTTTTTTTAAAAAAGTTTTTAAAAATTGTTTTATTATCTATCGATAGAATTTCTCGAGGATGCTATAAAATCTTGCGAAACGTCGGAATAAATGTCAAAATGTCAAATTCCCGTGTGTTCCTGCCTGCTTTCATCTACTTATATATATATAATATATATATATATATATATATATATATATATATAATATATATATATATATATATATATATATATAATATATATATATATATATATATATATATATATATATTGTTACGAAGTGCCAAGTATCTGGTTACCATTCATCCCAAAAATTATTACCTCACATAAAGCCAGACACCTGAACCCTCATAACACATATTAAACGTTAACGACTGAATACTCTAAGGCAACAGTGATCCCTTAACAACTTACCAGTATTGCAGAAAATCAGACTAAGTTCATCAAAACAGGTGTGAGGTAATCTTGTAAAGTAATTAAATTAATCAAAGGGCATCACTCCATCAACAACTTTAAAAAAGTGTATGTATTCCCTGATTTCCAGGAAGTTCTAAGTACTTCCCTGGTTCTAAGTCACTTCAAGTAAATTGAAGGAAAGCAAATCAATTACCACTCTATGTTTCTACCTAACATAAATATAATCATAATTAAATGCAAATATACTGGTTAGAAATAAAAACACTTATAAAAATTTTAAATACAAAAATTTATTATTAAATTCAAAATTTATAAGTGAAATTCACAATATCAAGAAAAATTACTGTTACTTGATAACAAAGTAAAGTTTAATTAATTCTTGAATCAAATTAAGTAAAATTAAATCAAAATTAATTTATCACAAAACTCAAGAAAATTAATTCAATTGAAATTCAAAAGTGTTAGGCAATAATTGAAAATCTGAAGTTAATTCACAAGTGCTAAACAACAACAAAACTTGAAAAGAATTCTAAGTAAATGCAAATTAATTCACAAATGTTAAATTTAATTAAATGTGCAAAGATTAAGCAATGAAAATAACTAAGTCAATTAAATTGTGAATGCAAATGAAAACATGAAATAAAAAGACACACTTCAATAAGAAAATGAACAAGTGCACAAACAGTGGAACAAACACAAACACAAAAAATCAGCAATGTGTAAAAGTGTAAATCTTTTTCACTCAAAACATTGTAACCAACAGTTTTTACCAAACCTTCATAACCACCTGTTATTAGTTATTAGTTAACCAAACCATCATAACCATTAAATATTAGTTATTGGTTAATCACTGTTCCTAACAATAATTAGTTATTAGTTAACCACAGTTCCTATCCATTATTAGTTGCAATTAATAAAAATATACACTTTACCTTTTTTGGTATACCAACTTCTTTCTTTGCTGCAGTCTTGTCTTACACACTTTCACAAAAACCAGGCGCCATTACGAAATAAATGTTTGTTCAGATTCCAAAACAAAATACTATTTAATACTAAATAAACTCTAAGAAATATCAAATATGAAATTCTAAGTTACGAGTGACCAATTTACGTTACGTTACTTTAAGATCAAAATTGGTATGCGATGGAGAGAGAGAGAGAGAGAGAGAGACCGAGAGAGAGATGCTAATGCCTCGAGGTTCTAAGATATAATGAAATCTTCTTCCTTTACGGAAGCTGGACAGGGTAGATGACAAAAAACGTATTTGGCACAAATGCTTCCAGTGGCTTCGAACTCTGACGCAACTTCACATAAAAAATGTGCAATCTCCACGTGGGACTCGGCAAAGACATACACGTACAAGACGAGTCTGATCAAAAAAGACATGTACTCGACTGAAACGGAGGTTGAGCGATAATTAAGATTGACATGTTTTGATAACAACGCAAGACTCGAGCTTGCTTAATCTCGGGGAGATCAAAAGTTACTGAAACAATTATAGCTTTGAACGGACAAAGAAAATCTATCTCTTTTTACATTCTACGTCATATATATATATATATATATATATATATATATATCTATATATATATATATATATACATATATACATATATTTATTCTTTTACATTATGTAATGCAAAATCTGAACACATTTAAAACATGCTATTCTAAGCTATCTAGGAATCTGAAAAAAATGTTACACAATTCTACATGACATTTCAAAGAGGGGAAACATGCATTGTGAAAGTAGCAATATATAATATATATATATGTATACATATATATATATTATATATATATATATATATATATATATATACATATATATATATATATATATATATATATATAGATATATATATATATATATATATAATATATATAGATGTCAGAAATCCAAGCGCTTTCGTCTTTATTCAGACATCATCAAGGAGCTCCTTGACGATGTCTGAATAAAGACGAAAGCGCTTGGATTTCTGACTATCATTTTCCCGTGGTATTCGCTTATTTATGAAGTCACGTGCATCTACTGTGATTTTTTAAGCATATATATATATATATTATTGTAAAGGAATATTGATTTATTGAATTGTAAAATTGCAGAAAAGGTTGAAAATTGATATTTGCATAGAAAAAAAGTGTGTACACTAGACAACAGATGGCAGTAGCGCTTGGCGTAGGCGGTAGTCGCAAGGATAATGTACCGAAACAATGATATTTGGTCCATGGATGTCTAGCGTGAGTCTGGTATATAAAGGCCCAAAACGACGATTTTCGTTGGAGCTGAAACAAACAAGTGATTATAATAGTGTATCAAGTTTTGAGGAATATATGGTAATGTATTGTTTATCCATTTGGACGTTTTCTTGTGTGATGTAACGTTGGTTGCCACTAACTTTTGATGTTACAGTGAATTATATGTTGTGTTGAGTAAAGCTTTGTGACTTGGGTATTATACTGTAAAATGCAGTGATTAGTGATTAGTAGTCTTGATGAAGTGCTGTGTAGCGAGTCTTTGCTTTTGTGTAAAGCGTCCGTAATTTGTTTAATGTTCTGTTTGTGACTTTAATTTCCTTACTAGTTTGTTATAAGTACATTTTAAGTTATAGTGAGTTGTCACTGTTTCCTGATATATTCTCCTCGTAAATCCTTACCATAGAAAGTTTTTTTTTTTATGTTACATGGGGGCCTGTCGAACGAAACCCGAACGTACCCCTACTCAGTTTTTGCTCATTCTATCGAACGAAACTCGAACATATCCATACTCAATGTTTACTCATTCTATCGAACGAAACCCGAACGTATCCTTATTAATTGTTGCTTTATTCATGTCGAGCGTATTCGACCATAACTTGACGTATCCCTACTGTTAATTGCTTTTCAGTAACTTCCATGTACTTAGAGAGGGGGAGAGTGTGATAGTGTTAGTGCTATATTTGTCTTGCTGTGTTATTTTGAGCAGGTTATCAAAGATGTTTGATTTGAAAGATTTCATACGTAGTCCTAGTGGTGAAAAGTTAGAAGGTATAACTTAAAATGACTGGATTGTTCTAGCTAGGTACTATAATGTAGAAGTATCAGAATCTGCAAGGAAGCAAGAAATCTCAAAATAAAGTAAGTGAGGCGCTAATGACTTAGGCATTTTGTCTGATAAGGAAGGGTTGTTACTAATGAGTTGGGAAGGGCAAAGAAACTGATAGCCAGCAAAGCGCAAGTGAGAATAATACAGAGGGTAGTGCAAGTGAAGAGGAAGGTGCCAAAGCCGTACGTGAAAAAACCAAGTCACGCAAGGTTAAACCAAAAAAGTCCAAACTTTTTTATGAAGGGATGAGTGTTGAGCAGATGCAGATTCATTTGCAAATAGTTAGATTAGAGAATGAGAAAGCTGTTGAACTAAAGAAGTTAGAAAAATGAAAAGGAGAGCTGAAAAGTGTTAGGAGATAGAAGATGAAGAAACTTGAAGTAGAAGAAAAGTCCAGAGAAATACCAAAATCTTTTAGAATAGACAATGCAGTAAAAAGTGTACCAATTTTTGTTGAAAATGAAGTGGATGCATTTTTTTACAATTTGAGAAAGTAGCAGAATAGCATGAATGGCCGAGAACGTCATGGAGCACGTTGGTTCAAACCTCCTTTCGAGGAAAGGCTAGGGAAGTATTTGCGCTTCATCTTTAGATGATTCTAAGGATTATGAGAGAGTTAAAACCGAAGTTTTGAAAGCTTATGAATGGGTGCCAGAGAGGTATAGAGAGAAGTTCAGAATCTAGATAAAAAGAGAACAGTCGTACTCATATTGGGACGTATGCATGGGAACAACGCCTGTGGTATGATAGGTGGATGAATGCCCGAGAAGTTAATGGTGATTTCGGTAAACTTCAGGAATACTTATCTTGCTTGGAGCAGTTCAAGGATGGTATTAATCCACTTATTAAAACATATTTGGATGAACGTGATGTAGATAATGTCGATGAAGCCATTAGATTGTCTGATAATTATGCATTGACCCATAAGCTATATAATACTGACGTCACTCCTAAAATTGGAAGGAGCAGAGTTGGGAAGAGCAGCAAAATTACAAGGCACAAGGTAAGACTACGAGTTCACAGGTATCATTTCGTGGAGTCTATAATAAATCCTTTAAATAGAGGTGGTAGAGGGGCAAGTCGATATAATTCTGGTCCTAGTGTTATGCTGGAAAAGCAAGGATACAGTGTAAATGATCAGTTTACACCTAGTTACCAAAATATAGGCGAAAATTTTAGAGATTTTGTATGTTTCAGTTGTGGCAAACCAGGACACATCAGTAGGAGTTGTCCACATCGCAAAATAAACCGTCCAATTCAAGTGGTAAATAAAGTTAAAGATAAACCTGTACATTTTAAGGATGATCATAAACCTGAAAATACCATTGCACTTGTTGAATCAACCACAAGCATGTGGTGACAGAGGTCCTTGTTTTGTTTGCTTCTCCCCTTCGGGCCAGGTAAGAGGTATTGTAAGGATAGCATCGATAGAATATATTATGTGATGTTGATGAGAATATAGGTTACAAAATAGGTAACAATGATGTTCAAAATGTTAGTAATGTTGGTTGTATTGAGATATTGTAAAAGGAAATGGAGTGAGACTACCTGAAGAGAAGTCCACATCCAAAGGTACTGAATTGTATGACCCTTTTATGGGAGATGGTTGGTTACACCTCCCTTGTGTTGAAAAAAGGAAGTAAGGTGGTTAAGAGATACCGGAGCGGTACAATCTGTAATGATAAGAAATATGTGTGACCAGTGGAAGGATACTGGAGATTATGTACTTCTGCGTGGGTTTGGACCTGAGTTTTCAGCTCCATTAGTAGAAGTAAGGTTAGAAACTCCGTTAATTTCGGGATATGTTAAAATTGCTTTGGTGAGAGAAATCCCAGTGTCAGGAGTAGAGTTAATTCTTGGAAATGTATGTGGAGACAAAGTTTTTGGTAGCAGTAATCCAATTTTGACAGAAAAACCCTTTAATTCTTCATTTATTACAGAAGTTGAATGTACATTTCCAAACTTATTTCCTGCTTGTGCAGTTACTACAAGAAGTAAGAGTGCCGAAGGAAAGGTAAATGATGACGACGGTTTGGATTTACAAAACTTGTTTAAAGATAGTCCGGAAACACTACAAGTAAGTAAAGTCAGTACTCCTTGCGAATGCTGAAAGTTAATAAGGAAGAATTTGTTAAATCTCAAATTGAAGATGATAATTTGAAGGTAATAAGAGATAATGCCCTTGTTGAAATTAATGATATCGAGAAGGAAGGCAAGTGTTACTATTTAAAGGACTGAATCCTAATGAGGAAGTTCAAGAGTAGAAATGTTAATGATGTTGTAGAACAAGTGGTCATTCCAAGTAGTTATAGGAATTTTGTTCTAGGTATTGCTCATGACTGTAGTTATTCTGGTCATTTAGGTATAAACAAAACTTATGAGAAATTATTAAGGTATTTTTTTTGGCCTAAGATGCAGAAAGATTGTAGTGAATATTGTAAAAATTGTGATTTATGTCAAAAAGTAGGTAAAGCTCAACATGACCCTAAGGTGATGCCATTGCAACCCATTGAAGTTCCAGGAGAACCCTTTGAGAAACTGGTTTTGGATTGTGTAGGACCTCTGCCTAGGTCTAGCAAAGGTAACGAGTATTTGCTGACAATTATGTGTAGTGCTACCAGATTTCCAGAGGCTATTCCTTTAAGAACTGTGAGTGCTGATAAGATAATTGAAGCGCTTAACAAGTTCTTCTCGCTGGTAGGTTTGCCAAAAGAAAAGAAGTTCAAACCGACCAAGGAACCAACTTTACGTCTAGAAAGTTTACCTCATTTTTAGCCTGTCAGAATATTAAGCATTGTTTATCGTCTCCTTATCACCCACAGAGCAAGGAGTGGTCGAACGATTTCATCGAACCTTCAAAACATGCTTCGCACGTACTGTTGTGAAAATGAAAAGGAATGGGATGTCTACATACCAATGTTGCTATTTGCCGTTCGTGATAGCGTACATTCATCGTTGGGTTATTCTCCTTTTCAGTTAGTATATGTCCATCAGGTAAGGTCACCCATGGAGGTGATAAAGAATCAGTTGATTTCAGATGAGAAGGATTCTATCACGTTACAAGAAATGAAGGAAAAAAATAAAAAATAAAAAAAATATTGAAAGTAGCACATGAGAATCTCAAAGTAGTACAAGAAGAGATGAAAAGAAACTACGACAAAAAGGCTGCAAAACGTGAACTCGACATAGGAGATAAGGTTCTAGTGTATCTCCTACAGCTGGTAAGGTTTTTAACCAGAAGTATATAGGACCTTGGCACGGTGAAGGAAAAAGTAAGTGATGTTAATTATCGAATTCAATTTCCTACAGGACGGAGGAAAGTTAAAACTTTCCATATTAACAAATTAAAGAAGTATAACGAATCCAGTGGAGTGTTGTCAATTGCAAAAGAGGATGATGAAAAAGACGTTGAAGAAGAAATTGAACTTGGATTAAAAAATACAAATTATTTGAGTGATGATGAAAAATTTAGGAAGTTATGTATTCATTTATCTGATGAACAGCAGCATGATTTTAAAGTGCTAATTCAACTTTTCAGATCTATTTTCAGACCATCCTAAAAGGATAAAAGGAGTACAACATAAAATCAGGTTGAGAGAGAGACTCCAATAAGTCAGCGTCCATACAGAAGTCGCCGAAGCAGCAACAACAGTTAAAGACCGAAGTTGCTTATTTACTGAAACACGGACTAGCAGAGAAAGCCAATAGTGAATGGGCTAGCCCATGTATTCTAGTCGACAAACCTGACGGAAGTGCAAGAATGTGTACAGACTATCGAAAGGTAAATAATGTAACTATAAAAGATTCATATCCTATGCCCAGAGTAGAAGATATAATTGATAATGTAGCAAAGTTTCTTTCCTTTTTTAAGTAAAATTGATTTATTGAAAGGATACTATCAAATTGAGTTAGATAAAAACAGCAGGGATATTGCTGCATTTGTTACACCCCATGGACTTTATAATTATAAGGTAATGCCATTTGGTTTATGTAATGCACCTCTGACATTCCAACGTCAGATGAATTATATCTTGAAGGATTTCGAAGGTGTATTTGTTTATTTAGATGACTTATTATTGTTGGAGAAACCTGGGAAGATCACATTAAAAAAGTATATGATGTTTTTAAGAGGTTATTAGAATTTAATGTTACGATAAACCTTGCCAAATGCGAATTTGGAAAAACTACTGTTCAATATTTAGGACATGAAATAGGAAGTGGCCAAGTGAAACCTGTTGATTGTCATATTGAGGTCATGAAGAATTTGACCCTCCCTACATCTAAAACGTGGTGGAGTGATGAAATTTTTGGGAACAGTGGGGTATTACAGAAAATTTTTGTAGAACTTTTTCAGATGTAGCCTACCCATTAACAGAGTTGCTAAAAAAGGATGTGAAGTTTGTGTGGTCAAAGGAATGTGACGATGCCTTTAATAAACTTAAGCTTATGTTTAATGTCTAAGCCAGTGCTGAAATCCCCAGACTTTAATCTACCATTCAAGTTACAGGTAGACTCCCCAGTGAAGTAGGAGCTGGCAGTGTATTATTACAGGAACATAATGGTGTTTACACCCTGTATCTTACTTTTCAAAGAAGTATAATAGCCACCAGTTAAATTACAGTATTGTTGAAAAAAGAAGCTTTAAGTTTAATTTTGAGTTTAATGCACTTTGAGATATACTTGCTTAACAGTAACTTTGAAATAGACGTAATATACTGATAATAACCCTTTAACCTTTATTAATAAATGTAAGCACAACAATAAGAGAATTTTAAGATGGTCTTTATTTTTGCAACCATTCAAACTAAATATTCACCAATATAGCAGGCAAAAGAAAATGTCCATTGCAGATTCTCTCTCTAGATCTGTTGATTATTTAAAGGAAAGTGCTTGTTACCAACGACGTGGCAGTCTCCGACAGTTGCTAAATGGAAGTAGCTAATGTTAAGACTGTAAGAGTGAAAATTCAGAATGGACTGAGGAGAGAGCCGCTGAGTTAAAAGGGGGGGAAGGGGGGGTGTAAAGGAATATTGATTTATTGAATGTAAAATTGCAGAAAAGGTTGAAAATTGATATTTGCATAGAAAAAAGGTGTGTACACTAGACAACAGATGGCAGTAGCGCTTGGCGTAGGCGGTAGTCGCAAGGATATGTACCGAAACAATGATATTTGGTCCATGGATGTCTAGCGTGAGTCTGGTATATAAAGGCCCAAAAACGACGATTTTCGTTGGAGCTGAAACAAACAAGTGATTATAATAGTGTATCAAGTTTTGAGGAATATATGGTAATGTATTGTTTATCCATTTGGAGTCGTTTTCTTGTGTGATGTAACGTTGGTTGCCACTAACTTTTTGTTTTTTGGATGTTACAGTGAATTATATGTTGTGTTGATGTAAAGCTTTGTGACTTGGGTATTATACTGTAAATGCAGTGATTAGTGATTAGTAGTCGATTGAGTGCTGTGTAGCGAGTCTTTGCTTTTGTGTAAAGCGTCCGTAATTTGTTTAATGTTCTGTTTGTGACTTTTAATTTCCTTATAGTTTGTTATTAAAGTACATTTTAAGTTATTAGTGAGTTGTCATCTGTTTTCCTGATATAGTTCTCCTCGTAAATCCTTACCATAGAAAGTTTTTTTTTTATGTTACAATATATATATATATATATATATATATATATATATATATATATATATATATATATATATATATATATATAAGTAGGTGAAGGCAGCAGGAACACACAGGAATTTGACATTTTGATATTTATTCCGACGTTTCGCAAGACGTTATAGCATCCTCAAGGAATTCTACAATAGATTTGAATAAAACAATTTTTAAAAAAACTTTTTTAAAAAATTATAAAATTTTATCTATAAGTCAATTTAAAAGCGGACCATATTTAAAACACAATAAGTTAAGTTAAAACACAAGTTACAAAAAAAATACATGGAATTGAACATTAATCTACAATGATTTATTCAAATATATATAATAAAAATAATAAAAATAATAAATAAGTAAAGGAGTGGAGCTAACCTGCCAGAGCAAAGTCAAGAGTAAAACTGAACGCAGAAAACAAAAAGTAAACAATAAGAGGCTTTAAGAGCAACAACAAAGTCAAGATAAAAAAAAGTTGAACAGCTGAGGACTGGGTATTTAAAACCGGAACAAGTTGTTTAATTTTCAACGTCTCTAAAATAAATAGGTTTCTAGGTTGTTTGACCTGTCCAATTACAGAGAAATCTTTGAATTGGATGTTAGTTTTACATTGTAAAGAATGATTTCTTATGTTGGATGCATCTGGGTTGGACAGGCGACATCCAGTTCTATGACTACCCCTCTATGAAAATCGACTCGTACCCTAAAAAGACGCTTCGTGGATCCCACATAATTTCTCATATCGCATCTGGGACAAGTATACTTATATACCACATTAGATGTCATCATAGGGCAGTCGGTCTTTTACTCTGAAAAGGGAGCCAATTTTAAGGGTGTTTTTCGGAATGAAATTTACGTCAAGGGCATTAAAATCTTCATTGATTATTTTAGTGAAGCCTGTACGGAAGTTGTCTGATTTTATGTACGGAAAAGATGCGTAGAATTTTTTCTTTGGAACGTTAAAATACAAAGGGCTGTTAGAGAACTTTTAGGTGAGTAATTTCTGTATGATCTTATTTACATCTATTGTAGAATTCCTTGAGGATGCAATAATGTATTGCGAAACGTCGGAATAAATGTCAAAATGTCAAATTCCTGTGTGTTCCTGCCTGCCTTCATCTACTTAGTGTGACTGTGCCGAATGGCCTCCTGCTGATTTGGCAATATATATATATATATATATATATATATATATATATATATATATATATATATATATAAAATGTGTGAATGAAAAATAAGAAGACAGACACAAAATAATGTATAAAACGGTTTTTTTTGTTTCCTTCACCTGCATTTTTACCAAAGTTTTGAAAATCTTTTTTCCGCCATCGGTTTGAAATATTAATTCCAATTTAGGCTTGACGAACCTTTTTCAATTGTCGTACTTTTTCATTTTTTAATGTTTCATATCCGGAAAATTCTTTCTTTCTTTTAAAGTTAGCGCATTCGCTGTATTCAAATAATTCTTATGTTCTTTCTGAGGGCAATGTTATACGATGAAAACCCTTCATGAATGCTTTATCGAGAGTGAGGATCTGGGGTCTTCTTTTACAGCGAAAATGTATTTTCCAAAGTTAAATACTAATGAATGGAATTTCTTACAACAGCTTTACCGTTTCAGTCCTCTCAATAATCTGGGGAGTGAATCAGTTATTTGCTTTGTGTAACAAGGACAAAGTGAAGTCATGGATTGATGAAATTTAAGGAGATGCCACTTGAAAGCCTTGGACAGAACGTAGGACTTATTGCAATGCATAGTGCAAGGCAGATGTCACTTATTACACATATTTGCATTGAGAGTGACCGATGAATGTCAACTTTACATGACTTCAATGTCATCATCAAAGGTAAAGTTATATTTTTTATTCCTAGTGCTATTAAACTTCACCCTTATTATGTTGAAGTTAATATTTTTGTTCGTTTAATCACTTACTGTTAGACAAATTTCGTCAGGGCGTCGGGTAGTTTCACAGGAAGGTACTGTATTTTTCTTTTAACCTTGATTCAACTCTAGCGCTGCTGTCCGCCAGTTTAATTATTCACCTTATCATTACTGCATCCAGAGCGGGGTGATGCAAAAGTCCCTGGTGAAATTCCGCCACGAATGTCTTTCCAGTGTGTTATCGTCAAGAAATTTCCACTCATCTCCAGTCTCACTTCTGATCTGAGTGGGTCTGTCTTCGAACGTTGTCTGGTGGCCACAGTAGACCAGTTGATACTGTCACGAAGTAATGTCCTGTGGGTTGTGGAAGGAAGGACAACAATCCATCCCTTTTATAATTTTCTCATCTACATACAGTATACTATTACTTTTGTAATTCCCTCTTGGTATCATTTCTAACTCTACCCTGTCTCTGACTGTCAATAATCGTCTCCCGGGTTTTTACTTAGATTGATAAAATCTTTCAAATAGTTTCATTGCCATACCAAGATGCATGTCCGTATCAAACTTCCGTATAAAATTTCAGTTTTTTCTTTACCGATGTTTTTCCCTGAACATTTATGATATGGCTTTATTATTATTATTATTTTGTACCTCACTAAATCCTAAATCAAGAGAACATGTATTTGGATATCAAACTCATCGATCTTTTCTCCGTATAACATTGTTTCAATTTTGTTTGTGTACTCTGCTATTATTACTTCTTTCTTTTTTCTTATTAAGTAAGTTTTGTGAATCCTGCGACGTTTGGTTAATCTAAGCAGCCATATCTGCATATTCTAGTCCGTCAATATAATTTTCTAAACCACCTTTTCCGTCTCCTACCCCTTTGCTCTTTATAAAACAGCAAAGGTGAATTAACGGACTGCAAATTCACTGGACAAGGCCTCAGCAACCGTAACTTTGCATCTACTTCGTTCGTGAATAACAGTAATTAGCTTTACCTATTTCAAGGGAATCCCATACTGATGCAAGACGTTCCATGATATTGGTCTGTGGAGGCCGTCAAATGCCTTCCCGTAATTAGTTAGAGCTATTGAAAAGGAATATGTAGATTCAATGCAATGCTGTACAATATGTCATAACAAATATTTGATCTATGCAGCTCCTGCCTTTTCTAAAACCAGCTTTTCATCTCTAAACATTTCATCAATTTCTTTCTCATGACTGAGAAAAAGTATGCTAAATATTTTCAGGACATCTACGTATCTGAAAACCCTCTGCAGTTACCACCTTCAGGGAGACCACCTTCATCTGGCACCTTAGCTATGAATTCCAGTTCCCAATCATCTGTCTGTGTTTCCTCATTCCATATTTGCAAAAGTCTCGTCAGTATACGAGGTGTCATTTCAATTCTAGCTGGAATCCTCCCTGTATTGATTCAGTCATAGGCTGGTGTTTTCCACTTCCTAAGTTTCTTTATTATTGACTCCCATTCAGAAACAATAAGTCCATTCTTAACTCCATTTAGGATGTCATCAGTTACTTGTATATGAATAAAATGATCTCCTCCCATATTCATCATTCATGACCTCACAAAAATGTTTAGCCTAGTATTGTCTTTATTCTGATATATTTATTGACGCATCCTTCCTTTCATAGGTATCTTTTTATTATGAATATTTATATGTTCAAAATGGCAATTTTACCGGATACTGTCCAATTATGGTAGACTTTTTCCAGGACCTAAAAAAAAAAAAAACAGTAGTAAGGAAAATATTTTTGAGTACTTATGAGATTGCTTCAGCATTTCTGAAAGTTTGGCCTTTGATAATTTTGATGAAGAGAAGAAGTTCGAGCTCTTGAGAAGAATCGTCGTCTGAGTGACACAGGAAATTTGTGAACAAAACTGGTAACTCAAAATAACAAGTCCGTTAGTTCAAGCAAGTACGTCAGTTGGAGCTGAAAAGCGGAGAACAAAACGAAAGCGTGGAGGCTAGGCAGACTGATAAAAAAAGATAAAGAAACGAGAAAAGAATAGAAAAAATAAAGAGCTGACACTTTCATTACGTACTTTGGTAGAATTCTGTTTGCGCAAGACATAATATGTATGAGGGAAGGTTTTTTGCTAATGTAGGAGAGAGAACGTTTTCCCCTCCACTTTAGGCCTATTCAAAATACGTAATCATATTTCCATCATAGTCTTATATATTGTCTTCTACGATGACGAGGACTAATATCGTCTTTGATGTATTATTATTTTGTAAGTAGGTATAGGAAAAAAAGTAGAAATGCTGAGAGTGTTCCAGTAGCCTCAATGAAATCGAAAAAATTCCATAATATATCTGGAATGTCCTTATCTATTTCACCGTTCCATTTCTAAGTTTTATAAATTGGCGAAAGCTTTAAATATTGTCATTTCCTCATGTAAGTCAGTTCATCTGCTAAGTAAAGGACGTTTGAACGTCGAATGATCTTGCGGAAACTCCGTTGTTTATTTTCACTCGTGGCTTATACCTTTATTTATGGATTTATCACATTCCTTACTTTCGTGATTCAGTTTTACATAATGAGGGCCACGTTTACTTTCGCTATTCTGTTTCCTCTTTTGAGATGTGTCGTCACTTCCTTCTTCAAGTCTCTTATGGCTGCACATTCGACCAGAATTCGTCTAAGTTCCTGAAGAAGTGCCTTTCTGAACAAGTGCTCCCTAAATCCTTGCTGCCACGCCGTCTAAGAAGGTATGACAATCACCCTTTCAACGAATTTAGTGCCATGATGTTGAAACAGCACATAGCCGGCTCCAAGCAAGAAGAGAAGGAAAAATTAAAGGAACTGGAAAAAACAAGGATCTCTTTCAATCATTCCATCCCGGCTGATTGGAAGGACTCGCTGCGACGGGAAATTTACGAAAAACTACGCTTGGATATGGTCTATCTTTCTTTATAAGAAGTCGACCTTCTGCTTTAAGTAAATTTGAAAAATATTGTGATCTTCCTCAAAATCATGTTGACATGATTAAAGGTATTGTTTACGGAGCTGCCAACGTTGAGCATGAAAGTAACATCCCTGCTCACTATAAGAAAAGTTTGACCGATCTTAAGAAGGACAATACTATCCACATTACAAAAGCTGATAAGTCAAATAGTATAGTAATTTTAGATAAAGCTGATTATATATCACGTATGCAAGCCCTACTGGATGATGATGTGACTTATAAAAAACTAACAAAAATCCCTTTGATCAAGTCATAAAAAAACTTCAATAGCACAGTGAAAAAATATCCTTAAAGATAAAACAGAACTACTAGGCAAATTGTCAGTCAAATCTCCTTCGCTACCTTACCTGTACGGATTAGTCAAAACGCACAAAGAAAATAACCCTATGCGGTCTATTATCAGTACTGTTGGTTCTATTTCATATAAACTTTCGAAATATATCACTAAGATCTTGTCCCTGTTACTTGGAACCATCTCCGATTCTCATATATATGTATAATTCAATAGACTTAGTTGATAAATTAAACAAAATTAGTCTTTGCCCCACTGATAGATTCGTTAGTTTTGATGTACGAGTATGTTCTCTTTTTACTAAAGTCCCTATAGACTCTATTTTAGAATATCTTAGTAATGAACTAACTCAGCATGAATTACCTCTACCTATAAGTCACATTATTTCACTCACTAGGTTGTGCATTTGTGATTGTAATTTTATATTCAATGGTGAATTTTATCAACAAATATTTGGCATGGCATTAGGCAACCCTTTATCGCCACTCCTCTCAAACTTGTACATTGAATTCTTTGAAAAACGCTACTTACCTAATATCACTTATATTCCTATAAAGTGGTATAGATATGTTGATCATATTTTAGCTGTTCTGCCAGTCGGTATTTATGTAAATGATTTACTCTCTAAATTAAATAACCAGGTACCATCGATTAAGTTTACTCTAGAATTACAAAAAAGCCAAATGCCTCCCTTTCTTAGATGTTTTGATACATAGAGAACCATTTCAATGTAAATTCATTATTTATAGGAAACCAACCAACAACTTAACTTATGATCATTTCTATTCAGGCCACCATCTTAACATAAAAATATAAATTTTTTCTTCTATGTTTTTACAAGCATTGCATATTGTCAGTCCCCAATATTTGGATCAAGAAATTGAATACATAAGAAAAATAGGGAAAGATTTATGTTATCCTTCACATATATTAGATGTTTGTTATAATGAAGCCCACAAAAAGTTTTATAGTGTAACTAACACGGAGAAAGAAAATTCTAAGAACATTCTCAGTTTGCCTTATTTTAAAGGATTTGAAACCATTAAATCATTGTTAAAAGCCTTTAAGGTCAACCTTGTTTTTTCCTATAATAACACTCTAAAAGGAATGTCAATAAAAAATGGCCCCAGAGAAAGCAACAACATAACATATAAAATTCCATGTATGGACTGTCCCTCATTTTATCTCGGACAGTCGAGCTAGGGCTCAGAAGTAAGGTTAAGCCAGCATAAATATTCTGTAAAAACTGGGCAAACATCTAATACAATATTCATTCATTTAAGTGAAAACAACCAGCAAATAAATTGGATTGGTAGTTCAGTAATTGCAAGGTCAAAAGATGTCTTATCACAAAATCTTTTAGAATCTGCTTTAATACTACATACTTTTCATTGTAATTTCAATATTAGTCGTGGCCTGTTTCATTTAAACCCTTGTATTTGTAACATATTTAAGAATGACCTCAAAGATACAATTACAGACTTAAATAAAAATTAGTTGCCTTAGAGATATCTTCGATTTATATGTATGTTTAATATGTATTGTGAATATGTATTGTGAATATGTTTTTTTACCAAAGTTCTGAATAGCTGTCACCTATAATAATCCCTTAATTGTCTTGTCCTTGTGTCTAAGCAGATTGTCTTAAACTTTAAATTGTACCCATGTTTATGCTTGTTTGGGAAGGTTACTCATCTTCCAAGTGTGTCGGATTCTAGGAGCTAATCTCTTTATAATCGTTTCTGTCAGTTATACGACCTTTCTTGTATTGTCATTTCCTCATGTAAGTCAGTTCATCTGCTAAGTAAAGGACGTTTGAACGTCGAAAGACCTTGAGGAAACTCCGTTATTTATTTTCCCTCGGGGTTTATACCTTTATTTATGGTTTATCACGTTACTGACTTTCGTGATTCAGTTATACATACATATATATTTATATATATATATTATTTATATAATATTTATTCTATATATATATATATATATATATATATATATATATATCTTGTATATATATATATATATATATATTATTAATATTAATATATATTTATGTATATATATTCCTTTATATAAATATATAATTATATAATATATATATATATATTATTTATATTATATATATATATATATACAAAAAAAAACACAACCACACAACATACTGTACTGTTATATAGGGTATATATATAATACTATATATATATATTATATATATAGATATCTGTATATATATATATATTATATATATATATATATATATATATATAGATAGATATATGAGATATATATATATATATATATATATCGATATATATATATATATATATATATATATATGTATATATATATATATAGATATATATAGATATATATATATATATATTATATATATATATATATATATATATATATGTATATATATATACATATATATGTATATTTATATATATATATTATATATATATTTATATATATATATATATATATATATATACTACTAATATATATATGTGTGTGTGTGTATATATATAAACGATATATTTTACAGAAAAGACATAAAAAATTTTCATAACATGCAAAAAAGTAATGTTTTATTGCTTCTCTTGGATTGCTAGGGGGGGCGTATTTCTTGCTACCTGTCACGATGTTGCATGTCCCCTGTTGAAAAGCTGATGGACAGGTAGCAAGACCAGCTCAACTACGGTGTAGCTGGTGGTGGGGGTGGGGGGTGAGGTGGTGATGCCCTTTTGGTCCTCCTGTGGTACGCCTTGAAACACAGCTCCTTGCACAAGTGCACATTGCAAGCAGTATTGCAAAGTTGACCGTGAACATTTTCAAGCTTAGCTTCTTCTCCGGAATCGGAGAGTATTTCCGGAAGAGAGAAAAGGCATTGAACAGTACCATCTGGAAGTGATAAACAATGGACTTCTTCGTCCACTTGCTTCTACGCCTCGTGAACTGATAATATTTGATCATTTGGTCATAATGATCAACACCACCCATGAAGTGATTGTAATCAGAGATTGCCTTGGGTTGGTGCAACTGCAACCTTTCATAGGTGCCATTCTGACGACGATCGTGGGGCTAAACGTCGGCATTATGAATGTTTGTTACCAGCTTCACGAGGGTAATATCCTTCCAGATGATCACGAAGGTGTTCTTGTTCCTCCGGAAGTAAATCGTGTCTCGGGGTATGTTGGTCCATGCAAGGAGTTGCAGTGCCTTGGGCCTCCTCTTGGAAGGCGCAGAGTGCCGCATGTATGCACTCCAAGCGTCATACAACTCTTGGGAAAGGGGTATGGAGTTATAGTAATTGTCCATATACAGACGAGAGCCCTTTCCTGTGAGATCACCAAGCAGAGAGAAGACTGTGTCGCGGGTGGATGAGTAAATCCCGCTGTAGGCTTCGGTAATTATATAAATTTTATTCCATATTTAGTCGGCTTTGCAGGATTATACACTTTGAACCTAAGCCTCCCCTTCCATGGTAGCATCCCTTCATCTATTGATTGGTCCTGCTTAGGAGTAGTATACAGTGACCTTGATGGGAAGTATTCGAGGAGGGCACAAACTTTCACAAGGCGATCAGTGTTGCCTTGCGGAACCTCCGACATGACATAATTCTTATGAAGATCGGCGTATGCAGAGCTTCATTCATAGACCAATAGTCCTGCAACGATGGTTTATGAATGACCCGCATAAGTATAACTAGGCCCAGCTACTGTGCAATATCCTTCACATTCACTCCCAACCATGAATTATGGCAAGTATCAGTCATACTTGCAAACCGTTGTTCTGCATATATATTTGTTTGTTCTGCATTGAAAACAAACAAATATCTAGTAAAAAAACAGCTGAAGAAAATCCAGCCCCATTTGCAAGTTCAACAAATCTGTTCGTAACCCAGGTCTTCTGGTGAAAGGTATTACAGCAAGTATCTGTCATACCTGCAAACCGTTGTTCTGCATATATATTTGTTTGTTCTGCACTGAAAACAAACAAATATCTAGTAAAAAAACAGCTGAAGAAAATCCAGCCCCGTTTGCAAGTTCAACAAATCTGGTCGTAACCCAAGTGTTCTGGTGAAAGGTATTTCCGATCAGTGCTCCAGCCAGCGCTCCCATCTGCCTTGTCTGCTGACTTTTCTAACCAAGGGGTTAGAGACCTGCTCCCCCTGCCACCACACTGTCTGGCTCGAAGACCCCGTGTCTGTCGCTTAATCTCAATGAGTTATATTAAGAGTGCCACGACCACTTCTGCCAGAAAATAAATGCCATAAGGTAAACAAAATTAAAGAAATAGCATTTGAAAGTAAAATAAAGGACAGGACACAGAAACTTCAAACTTATTTATGTTTAATAATAAATAATAAAACTGTATGAAAAACGAAATCTTCCATATAATTTGCTTATTTTTGTAACTACATTGAGTAAAAGACATAAATATTACAAAAAACTAAAGTCAAGTCTCCAAACAATTTAATACATCCATCTGAAAACATGAGGAGTTTCTAAGGAAAATATCAGAGAGTGAAAATTGAAGGCCTCCGGTTACTCCTGAGCCGGAAATCTCTCTCGTCCTTGAATCGAGGAAGACATTGTGGAGGACCAGAACTGCTGAGTCAACACTTGCCGATGCCATGCAAACAATCTTCCCTCACGCTCTTAGCTTCATCCATCCTCTGTTCATCTATATTCTTCTCAATAAGGGTGTGGGTCTGGTTGTGTCAGTGAATATATATATATATATATATATATATATATATATATATATATATATATATATATATATATACATATATATATGTGTGTGTGTGTGTGTGTGTGTGTGTGTGTGTGTTTGTGTATGTGTATGTATGTGTATGTATGTATGTATACGTGTGCAGTTGTGTATTTCCATATCTAGATCTTACTGCGGGCAAGAGAAAGAAGCCAGAAAGGGCCGTCATTTCTGGAGAGATATTTTCACCATTGCAACCACCCAAGTTACACAACTTCTTGGGTCGACTAAAACTTAGAAACTCTTGGGCGAGAAGTTTCAGTTACTTACTTTTGCAAATTATCTCGTGCGATGTGTCCTTCCTCCAAGCAAATGGTAAAAGATCTTTTTTATATTTTATGTTGTGAACACCTCATTCACAGTCGCTCCTCCGTTATGGTTATAGATAGTTCTTCCTTTTACAGCGATTGTGACTCTCACTGTAAAGCACAAAATAATTATGCCTTGTTTAAGCTACTTTCAG
The DNA here is from genome assembly GCF_015104395.2 of Macrobrachium nipponense. Taxonomy (NCBI): domain Eukaryota; kingdom Metazoa; phylum Arthropoda; class Malacostraca; order Decapoda; family Palaemonidae; genus Macrobrachium; species Macrobrachium nipponense. Next base: position 86,995,442 of record NC_087204.1, read on the forward strand.
AATGCATCTTCTTTAACTTGTATCTCAGGCATTTATTTCGTTAGTGATGAATATAATCTTCTATTTAAAATAAATTCCTTATAAGGTTTTCGGACAAAAAATGTTCAGGATATTCACATATTTTAGGTGACATATTCGGCAAAAGTGTGCTTTATTTACGAAAATGTCTGGAAAAACGCTGATCGACTACAGATGAAAATGAATCTCTTAAACTTCAGGTAGAGTTAAGCAACGCTATGAATTATATGAAATCTTTTATCACATTCCCATACTGTTAAAAAAAACTTATGATGTGCGAAATAAAATTTTGGAAATTTACCATTACCTAACTTAGTCACGAAATGTGCGATGCCAAGATTTAATGCAATTTCTGGCGACAGTGGTAGTACATCACATTTCGATATATTTCATCGATATATGTCAATTTATTCTGTCAAACGGGCAAGAATTACCCGGCACTATTAAAGAATGTCTGACATAACAGACTAAGAGTAGGGGAAATTAGGCCCATACACCACTGATGATTTCAAGTTATTAAAAGAAAGTACCACTAGAAGATGTTAACATTGCAATTATTCATATAAAAAAGATGAACGTGAAGCAATTTCCTGAGCTTATATAATGTCCCATGCCTCTAAACACAATGTCAAGAACAAAATCAAAATCTGAATCAATCACTGAACACCAAACATCGGTGGTCTTTTAAAACCTGAGTGTCTCTTGCATCAGGCCCTCAGTGGTACTGGCTAACGGCTTAGCATCGAGGTGAATCAACTAATCCGTGCATAGGTAGATAAACAGATATTCAGCCCACCAGCTGCTTTTCAGTTCCATAAGTAACAGCTTGTTGAGGAAGATGGCTAATGACTTTTATAGCTCACCTCGTGTAGTGTCCTACGTTCTGGAAGTACAGAGGCACTTGTTGCTGCTGGTGTTTTATTCTGCGCCAAATTACACTGGCAAGGGCTCCGCAGAGGCTTGCAAGAGAGGATTAAGGCAGTAAGTGTGAAGTGGAACCAAGTATAAGACTACTCAGGGAATCATAAGTCTCCAGTTAATCTAGAATTATCCAGACACTACAGACAACGAAAAGGAATGGCATTTCAGCTACTTTGAATCGTAAGTGAGAGATCAAGAAAGAGTGAACTCTAGTATAGGTTTCTTTGTTCTTTCTATGCATTCTTATATGTAAGTTAGGTTTTAGCAAACTATTTGAAAATGAAAGTCTTAGAGGAAAAGGTTTTGAGGTATGAAATGGTGAAATGTGTTTTTAATAAGAGAATTATAAATATATATAGAGAGAGAGAGAGAGAGAGAGGAAGAGAGAGAGAGAAGAAGAGAGAGAGAGAGAGAGAGAGAGAGAGAGAGAGAGAGAGAGAGAGAGAGAGAGAGAGAGAGCTCACTAGCAAGTGCTTGCGTTACATAAATTTCCTTCATCAAAATATAAGAGAGCGAAGTATTAGAGATGGAATAAAGTATTTTGAATGACACTATTTCTTAGTGTAGTTATTATTTTTTTTGCTGTAACCATCTATCGTTTCTCATTAATACATATTATCTGTGTCTTATCGTACACATGATTTTTCTTAAACACACTTAGCAATGTTTTACTAAAAAGTAATATGAGCGTTTTAAACGAGAAGTGTTCCTTACTTCCTGATAAGTAAATAGAACATGTGGTTAAAATCAGTTGTAACTTTTCAGCATCAAATCAATTCTGTGTAATATTGAAATCACCATTTTCTTGAGGGCGGATGGGATACGTCAAATTTTCTTTGTTGGGGGGTAGGGTTGACGTTTGGCCCTTTTTCTTATTTCTGTTCTTTTAAATGAAAGCAGATCTGTTAGCTTTTCTGATTTAAACTGTTTAATGCGGCCTTTCTACTAGGTAATTACTAGGTTATATTTTCATTGCCTCGTGTTTCACTGACTTGAAACAACTCTCCATCTTTGCCCTTGTCGTGAAAACTATATCACGTCTTTATATAATCCGTTTTCCCTGACTTATTTATCTACTATCAACAACCGAACAAGGGACCGCATTATCAGCCAGACGTCTTACTAACGTTGAATACCTTCGTGATTGGGTTTTCGTTCGTTGTCACAGCAGACACATTGCACCGCCTGATAACGTAGGTCAAATATAGTACGATATAACGTAAGTCAAATACAAAATATATCTAGATTGTATTCCAAAAATTTTGTTACATGATTATCTCTTCATGAGTGTCATTTATCAAAATGAAACGAAATAATTTAGATGCAAAAAAAAAAAAAAATAGATCCAAAGCTGGTCTGTCTATATATATATATATATATATATATATATATATATATAGATATATATATATATATATATATATATATATATATATATATAATCATATATATATATATATATATATATATTTTCTATATATATATATTACATATATAATATGTATGTATATATATATATATATATATATATATATATACTACATATATATATATATATATATATATATATATATATATGTATATATATATATAGTGTTATATATATATATATATATATAATATATATATTGATTGATTTTTACATTGAATAATCGTTAACTATTCTGAGATTGCTCTGAAGACTATTTTTCTGCATAGTCTCTTTATCCCTCTTTGTCAGTAATAGGTAAGCAATTCAATGGAAATTCGCAACAACGCTTAAATCAGGCAGCCATTCTGTTCCGTCGAAGCTTGTCATACCGGTAAGAGCTTTTTTATTTTCACCTCTTCTTTAATAATGCATGTTCATCGTGAATACTCATAAAGCAATCATGATCATTATCATCATAAAGAAGTTGACAATATAAAAAAATCATGTTCCCTTGTTTTTTCTCAGAAAAGATTCATTCTGTTAATATAATTATTCTTTTAGTAATAAATGAAATAGAGCTAAATGGATACTGATTCCCCAAAAGAACCGACTGTATTCGCAAACATCACTCCTTTTCATAAACGACAACAGGTAGAACAAATCATCATACATTTCCAAATTTGAGATTTTATTGTATGAATTTCCATTTGGTTTTCTGCAGAATCATTACGTCACAAATTATTTAAATCAAAGACGCCATTACTCACTAATAGGGACGGAGGTGGATGAAATGAACATATCAATTCTTTCAATATTGTATGAACATCAGAACGTAGTCGGTAGTTATTTATGATAAACGCCCCAGCATAGCTCCTTATGTGTTTGACAAATGAGTCTGACATCTTTACGGCATAATTATGACTCGTGAGAGCTGTACTTCTCTTGCCGGAAAAAGTCATTAAAAGGATCATAATTTTGATTCTCAAGGAAATCAGCCATGGGAGATTATTACCACAAGAGGGTTGATGATGCCTGCAAGCAGCCTGCAAATAAAGGAGAAGAAAGGCACTGGCCCCATCGTATTATATCTGCTTGTCATCCTTCAGATGGCAAACACGAGGTCAATAAAAGCAAATAGAAAAGGAGAATGGATGTTTATGAGAGGAATAAGGAAATGAATATAAGGCAACGAAGAAAGTCCTTTGTATTTGAATCATTCAAAGGCATTCGCAGAGTTTAGGAATTTGATAAAAGGGCCAATCACAAATAAGATCAGAGAGGTTAAACGAGTGCATTACTTCGGCCTCTGAGAAGAGCAACTGTACTAATTAATTACTCTATTCGATATAAGTAATACTCCTGCAGCAGAGTATTGAAAATAAACAGACAAACAGACAAGTATCAATTAAGCAAAAACGGATAATAATAGGGAAAGAAACAAGCAAGAGAATTAACAGCATAACAAAAATATATAAATAAAAAAAAAACACTGCTTGCATCTTCCCCAGACATTCGAAGCAACTTGTTGGTCTTCCAAGAAATAAAACTGTTTTATTTTCCACTTCAGGCTCATCCTTTTGTTTCGGAGCAAACTTTGCCTTCTCTTGCCTGATATTAATGTTTGCATTTGCATATTTACATGAAGTCAGCTTTATCGAATAAGGATTTCTTGTTCAAGCACTTGTCTGCTTACGATGAGAATGTTTCCGTAACAACTACATCGGCTTCGTATTTTTTTGGGATTCCAAATCTCTTGTTATTTTTTTATTCCTTTCTATTATTCTCTTGTTATGTTATCTCTCACGATGACCATCAGTGAGAAAGCAGTACAAAATTATGATAAAAGGAATATCTGAGCCTTCGCCAACAGACTCTTCTCTCTCTCTCTCTCTCTCTCTCTCTCTCTCTCTTCTCTCATTGTGTGTGTGTATGTATGAGTGTGTGCTTGGC
>NC_087204.1:87000241-87005241 GCF_015104395.2 Macrobrachium nipponense
TAATACAATCGTAGTCTATGGATACGTCTACGTTTTTTGTCAGAACTAAAAACTATAATTTATCACCACCAATCACGCCGCTGACGAAAATATCTTTAAGTTTCTGAGGCCTATTTAAACAGAATCTTTGTTTCGTCGTCGGGTTGATAAGAGAATTCTTAAAAATTGGAAACCTTACTTTTGTTGTCAAATCAGTTTTCCTTTATTATTATCGCTTGTTATTGAACTTACCACTATTATCAGTTATATAGGTGGAACTCTAAATCACGATTAGGCCTCTATAGTTTGTAACATCAATGAGGCCAACTGAAGCTCATGACAAAAACTCCAAACGCAAAGACAATACTCTTGTATCTTTTCTATAGTTTCGTACTTTTTCAGATGCTCTTTCATTGTTATCTTTTCCCCTTTTAGTTTTAGTTGACCTAATCTTGTTTCCAAAATGGAATTTGCCGCTCACTATGCAAATTAGCTCAAATCAAATGGTAAGGAGTATTGTATTCCGTTGGAGCTGTTTATATATAAGTTCGAGGTCAATGGCTTATTACATGAGTCTTGATGCTTCATAGTAACCGTCGTCGTTATCATCATCATCATCGTCATCATCAACGCCTCCAAAGCCATGTGATACAAAGGGCCTCTGAGATATTTCGTCATTCATGCCTATCCTGTACTTTGGCTTATAATAATATGATAATAATAATTTTGAAAGTGACTGCTGCGTCAGCTGTATTGAGTTTATATAGAGCTTTCTCTATTTTTCCACTAATTGACCACTCGTTACTGCATTGCGCCGTAACTCTCTGATACTTGTCATTTCTGGAGAGGGAAATTCATCGTGCATGACCACCGCGTATATATGCAGAGTAGGGCCAGCATGGACACCAATCTACTCCAGCCCTTTGCCGTGAACATGCTCAGTGGTACCTGAGGGAAACGTTGGCCTAAAGCACTCGTAGTGGCTGATAATATAACTATACCTACCTGAGAAAACTCTATGGACCATGATCTCAAGATTTCAGTTACCGGACGTAACTTGTATGCATCAGTATTATATCCCGATCCAGAAATGGCAAATATCGGAGACCTACTGGCGCAATGCAGTAACCAAGAAAAGTTAGTTAGTAGGAAAAACAGAGAAAACTCGATATAAGCTAATGCAGCTGAAGCAGCGATCACTTTCAATAATACCTGTTTGAAAGAGGGTCTACTTCCACATATTATAATAATAATAATAATAATAATAATAAATAAATAATAATAAATAATAAATAATAATAATAATAATAATAATAATAATAATAATAATAATAATAATAATAATAATAATAATAAATCGGTAATTTCTTTCATGATTTTGTCACATGCCATAAATAGCTTACTTTAGGCTATAATAAAAAGAACATACGAACTAACAACCTCAATACCATGGATGCAAACTTTGCAACCGGGCTTGCGGCGGCCCAAAAGCAAGATTCTGTTCCGCCAAAATATTGGCTTCATCTAAAAACACGAGTAAACAAATGGGTGGGATGAAGTTTATTTCATGCAAATATGTATTAACAACAGATCAGCACCGAACCTTTATGATTTATCGCAGGAGAATTTGAGAAATCTACCGTGAAATGAGATTTGAAAAGAAATTTTTCCACAATTTTATACTGGGACAAAATTGGTTCCTAAAAGGATAAATAGAGCATGTAGTTGATGAGGAAAGATCCTCTACCTCACACTATACTTGGCAACTGCGTCATATTTTTACAATAATTTTGCATTAAAACAGCTGTTACTTCTGAGATTTATATATTTTTGTTTAGAATACAATTAATTACATCAAAATCATCAAAAAACTGCAAAAATTCAGATAACTAAAGATAAGTTAATGGATTTTCATCTAGCTCTCTGGGGAAAAAGCAGCAAAACTTAAAGGTGATGTCACTTGCTTGCTAAGCACTATATTCATTGCTCAAAATGAAAACAGGAAGTTGAAGTTCTTATTGAAAAAACAAAATGTATGTCTAATATAATTACTTTTAATTACGAAAAAACGTTAAGCAGTAGGAAACATTACAATTTACTGAAATAAGAATAAAGAGAATTAGATAATTCAGCACAAAGACAAAAGAAACATAAAAATGAGAAGATAACTGAAAATTCAGCAATAAGCCATACAGTGTTTTTATAAGCACCATAGTACGAATTCTTTCTAACGAAGGCTTTCTTTCCACGCAATGACTAGGTCTCCGCCGCGAGAATATGCACTTCCGGTAATAATTTGGCTAAAACGAATTATAACAACTTCCCATGACAGTTGGGTCTGAAATAAACCAAATGACGAGGCAGTTTTATTCGGAAACTTTGTAGTGGGAACACCGTGACAGAGACAAGAATTAAATAAGCCCTTGTTCCTAAGCATATATTTCCAAAGAATAAGGCAAATACAGTTAGAAATGAAATAGACTGAAAGTAAATACAGGGGAATTGTGAGAGGAATTGAAATAGAGCCTAGATATTATTTTTAAAGCTGCAGAACCATTATACCTACGTACGATTTTGTATTTCTTTAGAGCCGCTGAACTTTAAAATTGAGTAAAAATATATGAGAAGTCGGTGTTCCGTTTAAAGGAAACATCTTCATACGCAAACAAGAGATTATTATTGTACTGGAAAGCTTGTACGAGCGCTTTAAGAATTAATTCTAGCAAAAGATTATAGGCGGCTGAAGCTAATGTCGTGTAAATATTTAAGTGTAAACATTAATATGACGCAAGAGCAAATGCAAAGTTTCCTCCTAAAGTAAAATACCATACCTGGTGTGGATAAAAAAAATATATTTTATTTCCAAGACGACCAGCAAGTTACTCCGATGTCTTGGGTAGATTCATAAACAGATTTTTTTTCCTTTATGGTTCTGCGTCTCAACATATTTCTGTCTTTATATTTATCAGCATTCAAATTATCTTACTACACTGCTGATTAATTTACCTATATTGCTGAATAAGGCATGTTCGTTTCTGGATCATATCCTAACAGTCTCTCACTCTGTTAGCTTTGCTGGTCTCAATGGTCTCATTTACATCAGACCACCTCATGTCCGTAGCAAGATTCTTAACAGTAATTAATAGGATGAAGTTGCAAGGCCTATCAGTGACTAGCAAGGGCTAAAGTGAAATGCGACGAGATGAAGTTATTATAATTGAACAATTTTCCATTTTTGTAAATCAATATTCAGTTTGAACATTACTGTACATCGTTTCCTCATAACCCGTTTGCACAACGTCACACCATTTTTTTATTTCTCATTCATCACACCAAGACAATTCATATACAACGGTAAATTAGTACTAAATAGGAATAGTGAAAACATTAATTAATATTTGTCAGATGGTAGGTACTTTAAAATTACCTATGCGTGTGTCCAAAATCAATAAAGGTTATATTTGAAAAAAATATTTCACCAGTCATCAGAACTTCAATGAGGGGAGGAGAGGGCGGCATCTACCATTACATATGAGCAAAGCCATATCATATCCGAATTGTATTGTAGATGAACTAATCACAGGTTTAATCAGTCAGTCAGTAACCAAGAAAGTTCACAGAAAAAATAAAAATAAAAAGGGAAAATCACATATCCAACTTTTCCACATGAAAATGCAACTATATTTTGTCCTAAATCAGGGACGGAAAAAAATATATATTCCTGGAAAGAAAACTTTTAGGTCATGATTCACATTTATTCAAGGAGAAATTTCACACACACACGCACACGCACACACTCACTGACCAGCAAACAATCATCTTTATGTGGGTTGAGACGTTGGGGTATTAAGGATGAATGATGAAATCGACGGTTGGGATTGAACTTACCGATAGAAGAAGAGTAATTTAGTTGGTGTGGATATAGTTCTTAGGTATGTGTTACCTGACCTCGGCCATTTATAAATTTTATAGATGAAGTAATGAGAGACATTAAGGAAAGAACTGATGTAGTTGCAAATATTCGTATGTGGGATATGGAAAGGTGGTGTGAATGACGTATATGCTATTTACATTTCCAGATGATGTAGTATTAATTGGTGATTCTGGAAAGAAGGTGCAGGGAATCACAAGTGCTTGTAAAAGGATATGGGCGACAGTAAATGTCATGGACATTAAACCTGGGTTATGAGATAAATGGAAACCATGAATAGAGAATGCTAATACCAGTAAAAATATTGGAGAACTGGAAATAATCAATTCATGTAAGTTCTCGGCAGGGCATGTGTGCAATGGATAACGGTGCGATAAGATGAGACATCTTGTGGAAAAAAAAAAAAAAAAACAGGGGGAACCAAGGAAGGTAACAGGGCTTTTGTAAAATGTTTGGAAAAAACAAGATTTCAGGAATCAACACTTGAATGTACGAAAGAACTGTTAGGCCATTAATTGAAGGAATTGAAGGGTGGATGTTCAATGTAGCTGAAAGAAAAATGGAAAATTTAATTACGAGTTCCTCAAAGTAAAGAAAATGAAGGTAATTCTATGTATAAAAATCTGATGAAAGGTCTGCATTGCACGACATGATTCACCCGAGCATTTTGAGGTAGCTGAGTTACCTACCCAGAATTGAGAACAACAGCTTAGTGAAATAAGCAAACTAATCTGATGTCTTGAGATGAAGGGAGAAAATAAAACTGACATGACTGACAGTTGATCTAAAAGATAGGGTGGAATAAGAGAGTTACAAAGTGTATGATGGTCATGGTGGATAAGACACCAACAAATTGTTAAAGACGTTTCTGTCTGGGTAAAAGAAGGTCCTGATGGTGTGGAATGTTTTTGAACGAAAAGATCATCCCTGATTTAGCGGTTGCAGAATGTAATTAATTCAGAAATATCACCTCAGCTAGGAAGTCTGTAGAAGGCACCACCTTCCAAACTTTAATATAAAGTTGATAGAATTATACCATACTCCATCATAAGTGGAAAACACCACAGCTAACTTGAAGTCAGGTTCATAA
>NC_087204.1:87010241-87015241 GCF_015104395.2 Macrobrachium nipponense
CCTGTTAAACCTTAAACAAACTCCTCACTTAACCTAAACACTACCTTCACAGAATATTATTCACAAGAATGAGAAGTATTTCAGTAACATATCTCTATGGTACCGAGGAATGCTAAACCCATAGGAAGGGGGATTGGAGATGGGAGAAAGTGAAGGGGAAGGGGGGTAGGGATTTGAAACCTTCCCTATTATATATCTAAGTTGGGGCAAACGATGGTGACCACATAAGTTACAGAGGGAAGGGTGAAGGGGAGATTCAGGAAGGGGAAGGGAGGGTTTGAAACCTACCATATTACCTAAGTCAACTAAAATAATGGCCATGTGCCTAATCCTATCTAGATTAGACCAAACGATTCCACCAAATTAAGTTACAAAGGAAAGGGGCAATGGATGGGAATGGGGAAGGGAAAAGGATTGGGGTACGGGTTCTAGCCTACCTTATTATGTAAGTTTGGGTCAAAATGATGTCCAGGTGCCAATTTTACACAGATCGGTCAGTTACCACTTTTTGTCTAGATCGTCAACGGTTAGCACATACTAGTTACAAAGGGAAAGGGGAATGTGGAAGAGGGAAGGGGAAAGGGGAGGGGCTACTGGTTTGAAAGCTTCTCTATTATCTAAGTTGGCTCAAATAATGGCCATGTGCCAAATTTATACAGCTCAGTCAAACAGCTACCACTTAAATTATAAAGGGAAGGGGGAGAGGGAATGGGTTGAAACCATACCCTATTATTTAAGTTGGGTCAGATGATGGCCACTTGCCGAATTTTATCTAGATCGGTGGACAAACATATGGAGACACAAAAATTCACCTAAGATAACATGTATATATACTATGTATATATATACCTATATGTTTTTAAACTCGTATACGTATATATATATACATATATATACCTGAACGTTATAATAAGGACAATTTACTGTTGGCGTACATTGCAAGTAATATATATATATATATATATAATATATATATATATATATATATATATATATATATATATATATATATATATATATATATATATATATATATATTGAAAATACACGTTCCACGTTGGCCGAGTGCATTTCGCGCTCGACTACCAACCCAGTGGTCCGAAGCTCGATTCTCGGCTCGGCCCACGCGGAACCAGAGGAATTTATTTCTGGTGATAGAAATTCATTTCTCGATACAATGTGGTTCGGATCCACAATAAGCTGTAGTGGTCCGTAGCTACATAACCAATTGGTTCCTAGTCACGTAAAAATATCTAATCCTTCGGGCCAGCCCTAGGAGAGCTGTAATCAGATCAGTGGTCTAGTAAAACTAAGATATAATTTTTTGTTCAATACAAACACACACACACATAGATAGATAGATAGATAGATAAATAGATAGATAGATATATAGATAGATAGATCTCTAGGTCAACAGTAAACTGAAAAAATTATAAAGCTCACCCCCAAGAAAAAAATGAGAACCGGAAGAAAACAGAGACATTGATGGGGCTTAAACGCAAAGGATACAATAAACCACATATCAATATGATGGCCATTTTTAAGAGACATTAAAGACAGAAGAACAATAACAAGAGAATTTCGAGGCTTAACAGCAGATGGAGGAAGACATTCAATGAATCGAGGATTCCCGGTTCCCACAAAGAAAACGATTGAGCAGACTAACACGGGTCTTACTAGGCCATCTGATCAAAGGGGGACCTTTCACATAGAGATCAAGGGGATCTCTATCTTGCGAGTTATACATCTTTATTCTTGGAAAAATTGACATTCTTTCTAAAAAAGACGCTCTCTCTCTCTCTCTCTCTCTCTCTCTCTCTCTCTCTCTGCTCTCTCTCTCTATCTCTACACACACATACAATATATATACGTACATATACACATACCACACACTCACACTCACACACACACACACACACATATATATATATATATATATATATATATATATATATATATATATATATATATATATATATATATATATATATATATATATATATATGTGGTAGATCTAGTGTACCTATCCGCGGCGGCCCAGAGTATGGCAGTTGCGTTTTTCTATGCAGTTTTACCTCCTGAACAAGAATCTGAAGTAATATTTATTCGGACGACTAATTTATTTACCATGGGAACCGGAGTTTTGGGTGGGGACAAAAAACCCAACTCTATCCTACGGTAAGGGGGACCCCCAGTGGGAACCGGGGTTTTGGGTGGGGAGAAACCACTTTGGGAAGAGTTTTTGCCGTATTATTGTGGTATTTCCCACATTTATCACTTTTAAAAACACGAAATACAGGCGGAAATAAGAGATAACAAAACTAGCGATAGTGGAGCCGTTCCACATCCATATTCGTCTACTACTACTACTACCACAACACTGAATCCTACTACGCATGCGCTAATGCTACTGCGCTAACTGTAAGGGAGCTTTGGCCTAAACTCAGACTTCTAGTGAGGAAACAAATGGGGGTTTACGGGAGGGATACATGTATTTAGCCAAACACGTTACAGTATGACCCCTACATTGCTACCGGACTGAGTGAAGGATTGGGGTGGTAAACACGGGTTCCCAGATTTGGGCAGTTTCTCACCAAATTTGGCTTTTTTTTCCTAATTTGGTGGGTAAAAATTCCACTTTGGCTGGTTAGTGGTATTTTGGCTGGTTTTCAAACACTTTCTATTGAGCTAACACTGATCCCACGTTTGAGGAATCTCTCCCCAGATTGGGAATTTTTGAAGGTTTTCAGGAAAATCTGGGGAATTTGAATAGGTTTCCAGTAAAAACTTGGTCACATTTAAGCAAAATATGTAGATGGAATTAAAATGAAAATCACACACACACCAGACGACCACAAAACAGGCCGCCGGATTCTCAGAGAACGAGCTCATTTCAAAATTTCAATTCATTCTCGTTTCTTTTTCCTGTATCTTATATTAGTTTATATTATCTAACTAAAACTATGATGCCGCTATGCAAGCATATATATGATAAAAAATATGCATTTATAAAGATAAATATAACGCACATATATTTGCCGGTTATTTGGGTTGGTTTGGATTTCCATTTGGCGGGATTTGGGCTGGTTCATGGTAGACTTTGGCTGGTTGGTAGGGTGTCATACTGGAACCCTGGCTGGTAACCATACGTTGAGTTACATAAAAGCATTTACCTAATTTGTTTATTAAACATGTTATGTGAATTCTAGTGTTTATTCCTTTTCCTTTTTCCATAGTATTTGTATAATAACTGTTTTGAAATATCCCCACCTAATCATTTCACCATATATAACTTGAAATATTATGTTATAATTGAGGACAGACACCTAAAAATACCTACGTGTTGATATAGAACTCAGTTTTAGGACGTTTCAATACCTACCTACCTACCTGTTACGTGAAATTGCACATTGCGTTGCATATTACATACACACTCCCTATATCATTTATACACAAGTCAATCCCTCCCCTTTCCAGTATTCACGACTGGCTCTTTACGTTACACCATTTACAATGCATTTCTCACCGATACCAATACCTAGATTAAAGTTTGCCATTATTATTATAAAACCTACATTTAAATATATAGTTTGCCATTATTATTATAAAACCTACATTTAAATATATTCCATTATACAGTTTTACAGACATTACAATTTACACCTCCCTTCCAGTTTGCCTTACTATTATGCAGATTATGTATGGTTACTTTTAACATTTTACAACACTTCCACACCCATCAAAGTTAGGTTTATATGTCATTTTACCTACTGGGGGCCGAATCCCCTCCCCCGGTTAGGCAACATACCCTACTAGGTTTAGTTTGTTATATGTTGGTTTACCTACTAGTTTTACTTCCTTGAAGGGGGTTACCCGGTTAGGCTAGGTTGGTTAGTTCTTCAAGGGTGGATACGGGGGGGGGGGTTAGGTTACATTCCCTACTTGGTTACCTACTAGGTTAGTTTGGTTAGGTTACATTCCTTACTAGGTTAGGTTAGGCCTTTAAGGGGGGGTACGGGGGGCGAAGCCCCCATGGTCAGGCAATATTCCCTACTAGGTTAGGTTGGTTAGGTTACATTCCTTACTAGGTTAGGTTAGGCCTTTAAGGGGGGGTACGGGGGGGCAAAGCCCTCTGGTCAGGCAATATTCCCTACTAGGTTAGGTTAGGTTACATTCCTTACTAGGTTAGGTTAGGTTACCCGGTCAGGCAATATTTCCCTACTAGGTTAAGTTCCCTACTAGGTTAGGTTACGTTCCTTACTTGGTTAGGTTAGGCCTTTAAGGGGGGGTAAACGGGGGGGGGCGAGCCCCCCTGATCAGGCAATATTCCCTACTAGGTTAGGTTAGGTTGGTTAAGGTTCATTCCTTACTAGGTTAGGTTAGGCCTTTTAAGGGGGGGTACCGGGAGGGCGAAGCCTTGGTTCAGGCCAATTTCCCTACTAGGTTAGGTTAGGTTAGGTTGGTTAGGTTACATTCCTTACAAAGGTTGGGGGGTAGGCCTAGGGGGTATTTCCCCTACTAGGTTAGGTTAGGGGTTAAGTTCCTTACTAGGTTAAGGTTAGGCCTTAAAGGGGGGGTACGGGGGGGCAAAGCCCCCCTGGTCAGGCATTTCCCTACTAGGTTACGGTTTAGGTTAGGTTGGTTAGGTTACATTCCTTACATAGGTTAGGTTAGGCCTTTAAGGGGGTGGGGGGGTACGGCGAAGCCCCTGGTAGGCAGATTCCCTACTAGGTTCGGTTAGGTTAGGTTTGGTTAGGTTAGGTACATTCTACTAGGTTAGGTTAGGCCTTAGGATTGGCCCCTACTTAGTTAGGTTAGGTTACATTCCTTACTAGGTTAGGTTAGGCCTAAGTATTTCCTACAGATTAGGGGGGTTTAGTTACGTTCCTACTAGGTTAGGTAGGCTTTAAGGGGGGGTACGGGGGCGAAGCCCCTGCTAGGCAAATGTACCCTTAGGTTAGGTTGGTTAGGTTACATTCCTTACTAGGTTAGATTAGGCC
>NC_087204.1:87020241-87025241 GCF_015104395.2 Macrobrachium nipponense
CGAATGCATATTAGGAAAACAATTAGCTTTGTTGGAAGGTATAAGTTACTCTTCAAAAACACGTTACGGGAGCGAAAATAGAATCGGGCCGAACCGACCTTTGTCAAGCGAAATCTTTGAAGGTAATTAATTACGCTGCTCAATTTGAAACTCGTTACCGGATGACGATTATTGCCATTACTCAGTGGAAAGGCAACGGAGCCAATGTGACGCTTTTTGCATTTACCAGACGACATTGTAGCTTAATTTGGTTTTTGCTGATGGCACAAACCCCATAAATAAAGGATAAAGTAACAACAGAGGTCTCAAGACCTCGGCTAAAGGTGAAGTAAGAGGTGATTATGAACGCTACTTGCACTGTATGATTCTAAATCTATATGTGTGTGAAGGCAACAAATGTGAAATTGAATTGTTTAATCTACATTTGGGATATATTGGCATGAACCTACAATCTGGAGAGCCTTTAGTACGGTTTTTTCACATGATTTTAGATATTATTTTTCATTATATCAAATACAAAATATTTCACGCACCTGACTTTGATGTTAGATTCTCGGAAAAAAAAAAAAAATAGATATTTCGAATGACACGTCTCGCATATACTCCATGATGAATATAAGCTCAATTTTTCATCCATAGGCCATTCAGGAAGAGATCAACAACAACAAAACGATCTACACGTTTTATTAATACTATAAATATTATAAAAATAACGAAGAAAATATCATACTATGCAGCAACACGTTATGTTGGGTAAGAGCTAGGCCTAGCCATAGCAACAAACCATGCCATTACTATTTGCATAAAATTAATCAATAACAGAAATTCACAAACATTCACAGAATGTTGGGGTACACACCCCATAAAAATGCCGGTTGTGAAGCTAATTAGCCAGTTACGAAAACAAGTGAAGCTTTGTTGCAGTATCAAGTTAGAGAGCCTTACACCCAATTCCTAAATCGACTAAAATCAAAATACCTATTTCTGACTTCTAAATCAGTCTGAAAACGAACATTCTAACATTTTCCGAAAAAAACTTTATCAAAGTCATTTTGCAAGAATTGAGGAAACAAGATAAAACAGGTGCATGGAAACAAGCAAATAACACCTCGAATAACAAATTAAATAATAACTTACCGCAAAAACCAGTTTGGCGTCGTTATTTACGATTCATACAATGTGGAATCAAAGCTTTGAGCTACTCTACTCATGCTAGATTTTGAGATCGTGCTACCTATTGCTACTTCTACTCACTGTAGCAATTAAATTTCATGGAGGGCTGATCTGTCTCTGAATGTTTGTGCATGAAATAAAACAATCAAGTTTTAACACTCACCAAACTCGGCGTGTAGTACACAGCTCACCGGATAGGCCTAGTCCCAGTGATTCTTGGCTTCGTAGTCGCAATTGCCTGACACAGGTTTTGTGATGTATTTCCGACGGATATAAAGCTTTCCTTTCACTTCATGGCCATATTTCCCCCCACTTAGGTATCTAGCTGGCAAGCACGTAGCATAAGCGACTTTCTCGCCTAACATAGTAGTTCATTGATCACGCTTCCTAAGTCGTGCTGTTGCTTCATCACCTGTTGAATCCACAGTGCCACTAGGCCAGCTACCAGCATCCACAGTAGCCCTAACATCATTGTCACCATTAGTGAGAATAGGCCTAAAGTTAGCTTGGTCAACAATGCCATCGCCATCATCGCAATCTCATGATATGAAGAACTCATTCGCACCGCCATGACACATGCTTTCTCCTCTGGCTAGCTCAGAAAGTGAATCGGTTTCTGCACGCCCTGTAGTTAAACAAACCCCACTTCCTACTGCTCTCTCTAGACGATCACAACTGTTGCCAGCATTATTTCAAACGACAATAATAACAGGGAAGACGAATCGACACCGATAATCAGAGAATATTAGGACTGTTGTCAACTCAGTGTTTTCACGAGCACGTGACGAAAGGACTAAACTAATTGTCAAATTGTCAATGTTTATGGTAGGTAGGAAACAGAAGTAAAGAAAATACCATACGCACATAAAGCCAATCATAACACAGTTTAGTTTTTCAGCAGATTTCTATTGGTCGATCTAGCTCTCTCCGCCAAAACTTAGAAAACGTACGTGCGAAGGAGCACCGTCTTGCTTGATAAGTATATTAACACTCTTTTACCAAAATGAGTAAATTTGAATGGATGTTCTCGAATCTCTTCCTGCCCTAGAATGCTAAAGGTTCAATTGAGATTACGTATTGGCTATAGAAATCAGTTTTCAGACAATTGGGGATAGTAAAGACCAAACTTAAAATTAACGATATGCTCACTAATGGTTGGGGGAGATGTGGCAATAATATTTTAAGCATTCTAGGTGACGTAACAGAACTTCACTCAGACAGACTTCAGACTTCCAGGAAAGTTTTCGTTTACTTTATTTATTCTGATATGTCACTAATGACTTTAAGTTCATTTGAGATTTCAAAGTACTTGTGTCACATATAATACTTAAAGTCAGCGAAATTACAATCTTCAAAGACGACAATTGTAGTATATATTGTGGGGGTTTCATGTATTTTTTAACTCCATACCAAGCTTCTCCTCTTCCTTTTCCCCAACGTCTCTCTCTCTCTCTCTCTCTCTCTCTCTCTCTCTTGCCACCCCACTCACGCGCACACACTTCCGCTCTCAACCTCTTTTTTCCGCTCTTTCTCTCTACAGCTCCTCGTCCCCTTCTTTTGCTCCCCTTCATAACGTTTTCCAAGGCTTTAGTAAAGGGAAGCGAGTGGACGGGGAAGTGGAAGGGAGTGGGGATTGGGAGATGGCAGGTCAGGGAGATGGAACGAGAGACGTATAGTAGTTTAAAGAGTCCTGTGCGTAAAGATGCAGTTGTGTTAAAGGAAGTGGACAGCTATTTCCCCTAATGAGATAAATTCGCGATTGAAGAAGACTGACGCCTACTACTCGTTCTGGAATTCGGCGTTGTTATCTCCCCTACCCTCCAATCCCCAACCAATCTTGCCCAACTCGAGGCCTACAAACCGGTTTAAAGCAGGTGGGTGATTGTGTCGTGTCTCTTATTGTCACCCAGTGGAAGGACAAACGATCAGATCCACTCGGATTTCATTATTACAGATTATTCAGCAATCGAAAAGCAAGATTACGTTCACTTATAGGTTTATATTATTCACTGTAATTCAACCTTGAATCAATCTTGGTGAAGATCCTACGTGGTTTCCGTTCGACCAAGAAAACAAAGAAAACCAATCATTCTATAAAAATATCAATTAATTTTGCTGGAGGCTTAATTCTGTTAATTATTGGGACATGATGATGATTGCAAAAATACGAGCAGTTGACCACCGAGCAGTTTTGGGTTGGGTTAGGCGTTAGGGTGGGTGTTTTTTTTTTTTTTTTTTTTTTTTTTTTTTTACAGGGAATACCTGTAATAATTTGAACCTCAGGTAAAATCAAAATAAGTGTATGTTGTAGGAAACGATGTTGGGGTATTACAAAATAATAACATGTAACACTGAATCTCGGCTCTTATTAATTTAAGTCTTGCTTTGTATGGAGATAAATAAAACGGGTTTAGTTATTGATGGATCGTAAATGTATCCACATATAAAACTTATTAATAATTTTTACCATTAAATTTCAAAATATATACAAGATAGAAAAGGTTTCAAAATAGTCGAATAAACACTCGTATAACTTCTCAAGTGTCGCGGCTGCTTTTTAGTTACCATCGATAGATAATTTGATACTCGTTTAAAGTTTATCAAGAGCATTCTTATCGACTTTGAGAATGTTCGAATCACAGAAGGGGAGGAGCGGAAGAGGGAGGGGAAGGGGAGGGAGAGAACGTATGTCTATCCCGATTAGATGATGTTGCCACTGAATTTATTCTTTAGTAAGGATTAATCTATATAAATAAAGTATTGCTTACCTTTTTTTCCTCACTCCACTCCCGTGTGTATTATAATACATGTGAGAACATTGTCTACGATGTAGTATCGTCAGAACCATTGAGATAGGAGCGACTCCTCTCTCCGAAAAGACGACCTGAAATTTTCGCAAACCTATCCAGAATTATCATAAGACTATGATGGTTACCTTGAAAAGAGTTTAGTGAGAGAAGAAACCCAACAATGGAAATGTTCAGGAGTGAGTTTTTATGGTAATAAACGGCGACCTGTTAACATTGCTCTCAATATTTTGAAAGTAGTGTTGATGTGAAACTACTTCTTCGAGAGTGGCAGATAACTGACGCCGAAAAAGTTGAAAAGAAACGATCGGTGAAATGGGTAAACATGGAAGAGAGTGAGTCTTTCCCCTGGCGAGCTATCCGTCAGCATAAAATCCTTTGGGCATCCACAAGGTAAAGATATGTTTTATAGGCGATTTATACATCATTATATATAATTAGAAATGTAATTTATCTACTTTACTTTCGTATATAATAATGTCTCGATGAAATGCATAGTTTAGGAGTATAACGCGAAAATTAAATAATCACGATTTCGGGCCCTGTTAGGGGCCCCGGGACGTTGCGTTTTTTTTTTTACATTTTTCGGTTTATCCCTTACATTCCCTTCATAATTACGTACTATACGAATGGAATGTAAACGCAAGGACCTGTATAGGCAGATGCCTGAAACGCTTGCTCAATACGTGCGTGTGCAAAATTCATGAATACTCTCCTGTTTTTATATATTTCTTTCTATAAGTAACTATTATCATTACTTTTTTCTTCTTTATTTAAGTTTTACACTTAGAAATCATGATTCTGGTTACGATCATACTATACTTTTTAATAAACCAATATTTTTTCCATTCACTGAATCTCCTAAATCTATAAATAATATCCAGTTTTTATCTATTTCTTTTGTAAGTGGCTAATATCATTACTATTTTCTTCGCCATATAATTTTTGCACATAGGAATAATTATTCTGCTTACGATCACATACTTTTAAGAAAAGTAGTATTTCGGTTTCTACTTTGGA
>NC_087204.1:87030241-87038785 GCF_015104395.2 Macrobrachium nipponense
GGCAGGAATGAAGGTGATAGGATACCTAGAACGAGGTGTTGCTCTATAACCACATGTGCGACACATTAAGTACTGATCAAATGAAAATATGCCACCAAATCTTCAGACTTTCTTATTATAAATCTTGCGTTTCCAGAATTCCCTCAGAGGTCAAGAAATGACTGAATTACCTCACAGAAATATTGTACTGAATGGAAGGATGTGAACCACAGACACCGACTTACGTCATTTCTCTTAGCGACTGCTCATACCGAGGGTCATTCAAACAACGGACACTGGTCAATCATATACAAGGAGATTAAATTAGATTAGCGTTATAGAACAGGGGAGCACGGCTGTGGGGGGACAACAAGGGATAGCTTTGAAAGTTCTCAGGGACACAGAACTGGAAAAAAATAAAGTAAAAAAGACAAACGTGTCTGCCACTACACCCATACTTTATCGTCTTTGATCGCTGGTCTCCGCTTCTTAGAGGGCACCGATGGATGAAGGGAAATGCACTCCAATGCTGTCAGGTAGGGTCTCAATTGCAGCCACGTGGAAGCGTAAAGGGGGCAGCCCCGCAGATACGAGGAGCTCTGAACTTGGGTGGGTTTGAGGGTGCTATTTCTCTCGGTGAACTCTTTTATTAACTTTGTATGCCCTCCAGCGGCTTCTTGATTCATTCTCGGCTTTTGGAAGCTAGCTACAGCCGTCCAAGTTCTGAAAAGTCGGGTAGGTGACAGAACAGGCGAAGAGAGAGAAGCTCAGATCGAAAAGAGAGAAAGAGGTGCCTTGCAATTGTTCCTTTGAAAGATTTACGTTAACTGAGAGGCAAAATGGGGAAAATACATAATAATGCTGAATCTCAGACGTGTCAAGGATTGTCCAGTCAGCTGTAATTTCTCTGTTTGCTTTAGATTTTTAATAGAAATCAGAAACATTTTTTTAAAAATGAATTGTTTGGCAAAGACATTGTAATAAGGTTAGCAGGGAGGGTGTAGTGTTGTCAGTGGATGGATCACATAGAGAGAATGAAAGATGACAGACTGGTGTAAAGATATGAAACACAAGGAGGTTTGGTGAAAAAGATAGAGAAAAAACCGAAAAAGAGGCTTTGTAGCAGGATGAAGGAAGTTTTAGAAGGGAGGGACGAAAGTATCAAAGTGGCGAGTGAAATAGTGAGTAAAGCGTGTAATATATATATATATATATATATATATATATATATATATATATATATATATATATATATATATGTATATATATATATATACATACATACATTTATATATACTATATATATATATATATATATATATATATAGATATATATATATATATATATATATATATATATATATATATATATATATATATATATATATATATATAAAGATAATGCCACGAAGGAAAAATAAACGAAGGAGTCTGCGAGATCTTTCGGCTGAAAAGCCCTTTACTGAAGCAGCTACTGACAAAAATACGAGAAAAGACAATACAAGAAGGTTCGTATAACTGACAGATAGGGATTATAAAAGGATTAGTGCCTAGAATCCGACACACCTGGAAGATAAGAAACCTTCCCAAACAAGCATAAACAAAGGGTGCAATTAAAGGTTTAAGACAATCATCTCAGATACAATCTCCAGACAATTAAAGGATTATAGGTGACAGCTATACGGAACCTGGTAGACAAAACCATATTCACAAAAAATGACAGACATACATTACAATAAAAATTTTTTTTAATAACTCTAAGGCAACTGATTTTTATTTAAGTCAGTAATTATATATTTGAGGTCATTCTTAAACATGTTACAGATACAAGGTCTAAATGAAAAAAGGCCACGACTAACATTGAAATTACAATGAAAAGTAAGTTGTATTCAAGCAGAATTCTAAAAGATTTCGTGATAAGACATCTCTTGACCGTGCAATTACTGAACTGTCAATCCAATTAATTCGGTGGTTGTTTTTCACTTAAATGAATAAATAATGCATTAGATTTTTGCCCAGTTTTTACAGAGTATTTATGCTGGCTTAGCCTTACTTCTAAGCCCTTGCTCGACTGTCCCAGGTAGAATGAGGGACAATCCATACATGGAATTTTATATATTATGTTGTTGCTTTCAAGAAATTGAATACATAAGAAAAATAGGGAAAGATTTATGCTATCCTTCACATATATTAGACATTTGTTATAATAAAGCCCACAAAAAGTTTTATACTGAAAACAACACACAGAAAGAAAATTCTAAGAACATTCTCAGTTTGCCTTATTTTAACGGATTTGAAACCATTAAACCATTGTTAAAAGCTTTTAATGTCAACCTTGTTTCTTCCTTTAATAACACACTAAAAAGAATGTTAATAAAAAATGGCCCCAGAGAAAGCAACTTTCAAAGTCTAAGTATTTCCTTGATTTCAGAAGTCTAAGTACTTCCCTGGTTTTAAGTCACTTCAAGTAAATTGAAGGAAAGCAAATCAATTACCACTCTATGATTCTACCTAACATAAATATAAGCAAATAATTAAATGCAAATATACTGGTTAGAAATAAAACACTTATAAAATTTTAAATACAAAATTTATTTATTAAATTCAAAATTTATAAGTGAAATTCACAATATCAGGGAAAATTACTGTTACTTGAAAACAAAGTAAAGTTTAATTAATTCGTGAATCAAATTAAGTAAAATTAAATAAAAATTAATTTATCACAAAATTCAAGAAAATTAATTCAATTGAAATTCAAAAGTGTTAGGCAATAATTGAAAATTTGAAGTTAATTCACAAGTGCTAAACAACAACAAAACTTGAAAAGAATTCTAAGTAAATGCAAATTAATTCACAAATGTTAAATTTAATTAAATGTGCAAAGATTAAGCAATGACAATAACTAAGTCAATTAAATTGTGAATGCAAATGAAAACATAAAATAAAAAGACACACTTCAATAAGAAAATGAACAAGTGCACAAACAGTGGAACAAACACAAACACAAAAAATCAGCAATGTGTAAAAGTGTAAATCTTTTTCACTCAAAACATAGTAACCAACAGTTTTTACCAAACCTTCATAACCACCTGTTATTTAGTTATTAGTTAACCAAAAACCATCATAACCATTAAATATTAGTTATTGGTTAATCACTGTTCCTAACAATTATTAAGTTAATTAGTTAACCACAGTTCCTATCTGTTATTAGTTGCAACTATTAAAAATATAACACTTTACCTTTTTGGTATGCCAACTTCTTTCTTTGCTGCAGTCTTGTCTTACACACTTTCACAAAAACCAGGCGTCGTTACGAAATAATGTTTGTTCAGATTCCACAAAAATACTATTAATACTATATAAACTTCTATATTATATTATATATATATATATATATATATATATATATATATATATATATATATATATAATATATATATAATATATATATAAAAGTAGGTGAAGGCAGGCAGGAACACACAGGAATTTGACATTTTGACATTTATTCCAACGTTTCGCAAGACGTTATAGCATCCTCAAGGAATTCTACAATAGATGTAAATAAACAATTTTAAAAACTTAAAAAAAATATATAAAATAAAAATATTTATCTATAAGTCAATTTAAAAGCAGACCATATTTAAAACACAATAAGTTAAGAGACAACACAAGTTAAAAAAAAAAAAACATGGAATTGAACATTAATTTACAATGATTTATTTAAAAATATATAATAAAATAATAAAAATAATAAATAACTAAAGGAGTGGAGCTAACCTGCCAGAGCAAAGTCAAGAGTAAAACTGAAGGCAGAAACGAAAAGTAAACAATAAGAGGCTTTCAGAGCAACAACAAAGTCAAGATAAAAAAAAGTTAAACAGCTGAGGACTAGGTATTTAAAACCGGAACAAGTTGTTTAATTTTCAACGTCTCTAAAATAAATAGGTCTTTAGGGTTGCTGACCTGTCCAATTACAGATAAATCTTTGAATTGGATGTTAGTTTTACATTGTAAAGAATGATTTCTTATGTTGGATGCATCTGGGTTGGACAGGCGACATCCAGTTCTATGACTAACCCCCTTATGAGAATCGACTCGTACCCGAAGAAGACGCTTCGTGGATCCCACATAATTTCTCATATCGCATCTGGGACAAGTATACTTATATACCACATTAGATGTCATCATAGGGCAGTCGGTCTTTTGCTCTGAAAAGGGAGCCAATTGTAAGGGTGCTTTTCGGAATGAGATTTACGTCAAGGGCATTAAATTGTTCATTGATTGATTATTTTAGTGAAGCCTGTGCGGAAGTTGTCTGATTTTATGTACGGAAAAGATGCGTAGAATTTTTTCTTTGGAACGTTAAAATACAAAGGGCTGTTAGAGAACTTTTAGGTGAGTAATTTCTGTATGATCTTATTTACATCTATTGTATATTTCCTTGAGGATGCAATAATGTATTGCGAAACGTCGGAATAACTGTCAAAATGGTCAAATTCCTGTGTGTGTTCCTGCCTGACTTCATCTACTTAGTGACTGTGCCGATGGCCTCCTGCTGATTTGGCAATATATATATATATATATATATATATATATATATATATATATATATATATATATATAAAATGTGTGAATGAAGACACAAAATAATGTATAAAACGATTTTTTTTTTGTTACCTTCACTTGCATTTTTACCAAAGTTTTGAAAAATAAAAATCTTTTTTCCGCCATCGGTTTGAAATATTAATTCCAATTTAGGCTTGACGAACCTTTTTTAATTGTCGTACTTTTTCGTTTTTTTAATGTTTCATATCCGGAAAATTCTTTCTTTCTTTTAAAGTTAGCGCATTCGCTGTATTCAAATAATTCTTATGTTCTTTCTGAGGGCAATGCTATACGATGAAAACCCTTCTGAATGCTTATCGAGAGTGAGGATCTAAGGTCTTCTTTTACAGCGAAAATGTATTTTCCAAAGTTAAATACTAATGAATGGAATTTCTTACAACAGCTTTACCGTTTCAGTCCTCTCAATAATCTGGGGAGTGAATCAGTTATTTGCTTTGTGTAACACGGACAAAGTAAAGTAATGGATTGATGAAATTTAAGAAAATGCCACTTGAAAGCCTTGGACAGAACGTAGGACTTATTGCAATGCCTAGTGCAAGGCAGATGTCACTTATTACACATATTTGCATTGAGAGTGACCGATGAATGTCAACTTTACATGACTTCAATGTCATCATCAAAGGTAAGTTATATTTTTTATTCCTAGTGCTATTAAACTTCACCCTTATTATGTGAAGTTAATAATTTTGTTCGTTTAATCACTTACTGTTAGATAAATTTCGTCAGGGCGTCGGGTAATTTCACAGGAAGGTACTGTATTTTTCTTTTAACCTTGATTCAACTCTGGCGCTGCTGTCCGCCAGTTTAATTATTCACCTTATCATTACTGCATCCAGAGCGGTGTGATGCAAAAGTCCCTGGTGAAATTCCGCCACGAATGTCTTTCCAGTGTGTTATCTCCAGTCTCACTTCTGATCTGAGTGGGTCTGTCTTCGAACGTTGTCTGGTGGCCACAGTAGACCAGTTGATACTGTCACGAAGTAATGTCCTGTGGGTTGTGGAAGGAAGGACAACAATCCATCCCTTTTATAATTTTCTCATCTACATACAGTAATTCCCTCTTGGTATCATTTCTAACTCTACCCTGTCTCTGACTGTCAATAATCGTCTCCCGGGTTTTTACTTAGATTGATAAAATCTTTCAAATTGTTTCATTGCCATACCAAGATGCATGTCCGTATCAAACTTCCGTATAAAATTTCAGTTTTTTCTTTACCGATGTTTTTCTGAACATTTATGATTTGGCTTTATTATTGTTATTATTATTTTGTACCTCACTAAATCCTAATTCAAGAGAACATGTATTTGGATATCAAACTCATCGATCTTTTCTCCGTATAACATTGTTTCAATTTTGTTTGTGTACTCTGCTATTATTACTTCTTTCTTTTTTCTTATTAAGTAAGTTTTGTGAATCCTGCGACGTTTTGTTGATCTAAGCAGCCATATCTGCATATTCTAGTCCGTCACTATAATTTTCTAAACCACCTTTTCCGTCTCCTACCCCTTTGCTCTTTATAAAACAGCAAAGGTGAATTAACTAACTGCAAATTCACTGGACAAGGCCTCAGCAACCGTAACTTTGCTTCTACTTCGTTCGTGAATAACAGTAATTAGCTTTACCAATTTCAAGGGAATCCCATACTGATGCAAGACGTTCCATGTTATTGGTCTGTGGAGGCCGTTAAATGCCTTCCCGTAATTAGTTAGAGCTATTGAAAAGGAATATGTAGATTCAATGCAATGCTGTACAATATGTCATAACAAATATTTGATCTATGCAGCTCTGCCTTTTCTAAACCAGCTTTTCATCTCTAAACATTTCATCAATATCTTTCTCATGACTGAGAAAAAGTATGCTAAATATTTCAGGACATCTACGTAACTGAAAACCCTCTGCAGTTACCACCTTCAGGGAGACCACCTTCATCTGGCACCTTAGCTATGAATTCAGTTCCCAATCATCTGTCTGTGTTTCCTCATTCCATATTTGCAAAAGTCTCGTCAGTATACGAGGTGTCATTTCAATTCTAGCTGGAATCCTCCTTGTATTGATTCAGTCATAGGCTGGTGTTTCCACTTCCTAAGTTTCTTTATTATTGACTCCCATTCAGAAACAATAAGTCCATTCTAAACTCCATTTAGGATGTCATCAGTTACTTGTATATGAATAAAATGATCTCCTCCCATATTCATCATTCATGACTTCACAAAAATGTTTAGCCTAGTATTGTCTTTATTCTGATATATTATTGACGCATCCTTCCTTTCATAGGTATCTTTTTATTATGAATATTTATATGTTCAAAATGGCAATTTTACCGGATACTGTCCAATTATGGTAGACTTTTTTCCAGACTAAAAAAAAAAGAAAAAGAAAAAAAACAGTAGTAAGGAAAATATTTTTGAGTACTTATGAGATTGCTTCAGCATTTCTGAAAGTTTGGCTTTTGATAATTTTGATGAAGAGAATGAAGTTTCGAGCTCTTGAGAAGAATCGTCGTCTGAGTGACACAGGAAATTTGTGAACAAAACTGGTAACTCAAAATAACACATCCGTTAGTGGCAAGCAAGCACGTCAGTTGGAGCTGAAAAGCGGAGAACAAAGCGAAAGCGTGGAGGACTAGGCAGACTGATAAAAAAGATAAAGGAAAGAAACGAGAAAAGAATAGAAAAAATAAAGAGCTGACACTTTCATTACGTACTTTGGTAGAATTCTGTTTGCGCAAGGGATAATATGTATGAGGGAAGGTTTTTTGCTGATGTAGGAGAGAGAACGTTTTCCCCTCCACTTTAGGCCTATTTCAAAATACGTAATCATATTTCCATCATAGGTCTTATATAATGTCTTCTACGATGGACGAGGACTAATATCGCCTTTGATGTATTATTATTTTGTAAGTAGGTATAGGAAAAAAAGTAGAAATGCTGAGAGATGTTCCAGTAGTCTCAATGAAATAAAAAAAAATCCAGAATATATCTTGAATGTCCTTATCTATTTCACCGTTCCATTTCTAAGTTTTATAAATTGGCGAAAACTGTAAATATGTCGTTTCCTCATGTAAGTCAGTTCATCTGCTAAGTAAAGGACGTTTGAACGTCGAAAGATCTTGCGGAAACTCCGTTGTTCTTTTTCCCTCGTGGTTTATACCTTTATTTATGGTTTATCACGTTACTGACTTTCGTGATTCAGTTATTATATATATAATATATATAATATATATATATATAATATATATAATATATATAATATATAATATATTTAATATAGAATAATATATAAATAATTTATATATATATATAATTAGTATATGCATATATATATATAAATGATATATTTTACAGAAAAGACAAAAAATTTTTCAAAAAAATTTAACATGCAAAAAAATTAATGTTTTATTGGTTCTCTTGGACTGCTAGGGGGGACGTATTTCTTGCTACCTGTCACGATGTTGCATGTCCCTGTTGAAAAGCTGATGGACAGGTAGCAAGACCAGCTCAACTACGGTGTAGCTGGTATCGGGGTGAGGGGGAGGTGGTGATGCCCCTTTGGTCCTCCTGTGGTATGCCTTGAAACACAGCTCCTTGCACAAGTGCACATTGCAAGCAATATTGCAAAGTTGACCGTGAACATTTTCAAGCTCAGCTTCTTCTTCTCCGGAATCGGAGAGTACTTCCGGAAGAGAGAAAAGGCATTGAACAATACCATCTGGAAGTGATAAACAATGGACTTATTCGTCCACTTTCTTGTACGCCTCGTGAACTGATAATATTTGATCATTTGGTCATAATGATCAACACCACCCATGAAGTGATTGTAATCAGAGATTGCCTTGGGTTGGTGCTGAAGAAAATCCAGCTCCATTTGCAAGTTCAACAAATCTGTTCGTAACCCAAGTGTTCTGGTGAAAGGTATTTCCGATCAGTGCTCCAGCCAGC
>NC_087204.1:87039285-87061785 GCF_015104395.2 Macrobrachium nipponense
GCTGGCTGGAGCACTGATCGAAATACCTTTCACCAGAAGACCTGGGTTACGACCAGATTTGTTGAACTTGCAAACTGGGCTGGATTTTCTTCAGCTGTTTTTTAATAGATATTTGTTTGTTTTCAATGCAGAACAAACAAATATATATGCAGAACAACGGTTTGCCAGTATGACTGATACTTGCCATAATTCATGGTTGGGAGTGAATGTGAAGGATATTGCACAGTAGCTGGGCCTAGTTATACTTATGCAGGTCATTCATAAACCATCGTTGCAGAACTATTGGTCTATGAATGAAGCTCTGCATACGCCGATCTTCATAAGAATTATGTCATGCCGGAGGTTCCGCAAGGCAAAACTGATCGCCTTGTGAAAGTTTGTGCCATCCTCGAATACTTCCCATCAAGGTCACTGCATACTCCTAAGCAGGACCAATCAATTTATGAAGGGATGCTACCATGGAAGGGGAGGCTTAGGTTCAATGTGTATAATCCTGCAAAGCCGACTAAATATGGAATAAAAATTTATATAATTACCGAAGCCTACAACAGGATTTACTCATCCACCCGCGACACTGTCTTCTCTCTGCTTGGTGATCTCACAAGAAAGGGCTCTCGTCTGTATATGGACAATTACTATAACTCCATAGCCCTTTCCCAAGAGTTGTATGACGCTGGGGGTGCATATATGTGGCACTCTGCGCCTTCCAAGAGGAGGCCCAAGGCACTGCAACTCCTTGCATGGACCAACATACCCCGAGACACGACTTACTTTCGGAGGAACAAGAACACCTTCGTGATCATCTGGAAGGATGTTACCCTCGTGAAGCTGGTAACAAACATTCATAATGCCGACGTTGAGCCCCACGATCGTCGTCAGAAGGGCACCCATGAAAGGTTGTAGTTGCACCAACCCAAGGCAATCTCTGATTACAATCACTTCATGGGTGGTGTTGATCATTATGACCAAATGATCAAATATTATCAGTTCACGAGGCGTACAAGCAAGTGGACGAATAAGTCCATAGTTTATCACTTCCAGATGGTATTGTTCAATGCCTTTTCTCTCTTCCGGAAGTACTCTCCGATTCCGGGGAAGAAGAAGCTGAGCTTGAAAATGTTCACGGTCAATTTGCAATATTGCTTGCAATGTGCACTTGTGCAAGGAGCTGTGTTTCAAGGCATACCACAGGAGGACCAAAGGGGCATCACCACCTCCCCCTCACCCCGCCACCAGCTACACCGTAGTTGAGCTGGTCTTGCTACCTGTCCATCAGCTTTTCAACAGGGGACATGCAACATCGTGACAGGTAGCAAGAAATACGTCCCCCCTAGCAGTCCAAGAGAAGCAATAAAACATTAATTTTTTTGCATGTTATGGAAATTTTGTTATGTCTTTTCTGTAAAATATATCATTTATATATATATATATATATATATATATATATATATATATATAACGTGATAAACCATAAATAAAGGTATAAACCACGAGGGCAAAAAGAACAACGGAGTTCCCGCAAGATCTTTCGACGTTCAAACGTCCTTTACTTAGCAGATGAACTGACTTACATGAGGAAACGACATATTTACAGCTTTCGCCAATTTATAAAACTTAGAAATGGAACGGTGAAATAGATGAGGACATTCCAGATATATTCTGGAATTTTTTTTATTTCATTGAGACTACTGGAACACTCTCAGCATTTCTACTTTTTTTCCTATACCTACTTACAAAATAATAATACATCAAAGGCGATATTAGTCCTCGTCATCGTAGAAGACAATATATAAGACTATGATGGAAATATGATTACGTATTTTGAAATAGGCCTAAAGTGGAGGGGAAAACGTTCTCTCTCCTACATCAGCAAACCTTCCCTCATACATATTATGCCTTGCGCAAACAGAATTCTACCAAAGTACGTAATGAAAGTGTCAGCTCTTTATTTTTTCTATTCTTTTCTCGTTTCTTTATCTTTTTTATCAGTCTGCATAGTCTCCACGCTTTCGTTTTGTTCTCCGCTTTTCAGCTCCAACTGACGTGCTTGCTTGCACTAACGGATGTGTTATTTTGAGTTACCAGTTTTGTTCACAAATTTCATGTGTCACTCAGACGACGATTCTTCTCAAGAGCTCGAACTTCTTCTCTTCATCAAAATTATCAAAAGCCAAACTTTCAGAAATGCTGAAGCAATCTCATAAGTACTCAAAAATATTTTCCTTATTACTGTTTTTTTTTTTTTTTTTTTTTTTTTTTTTTTTTAGGTCCTGGAAAAAATCTACCATAATTGGACAGTATCCGGTAAAATTGCCATTTTGAAAATATAAATATTCATAATAAAAAGATACCTATGAAAGGAAGGATGCGTCAATAAATATATCAGAATAAAGACAATACTAGGCTAAACATTTTTGTGAGGTCATGAATGATGAATATGGGAGGAGATCATTTTATTCATATACAAGTAACTGATGACATCCTAAATGGAGTTAAGAATGGACTTATTGTTTCTGAATGGGAGTCGATAATAAAGAAACTTAGCAAGTGGAAAACACCAGCCTATGACTGAATCAATACAGGGAGGATTCCAGCTAGAATTGAAATGGCACCTCCTATACTGACGAGACTGTTTTGCAAATATGGAATGAGGAAACACAGACAGATGATTGGGAACTGGAATTCATAGCTAAGGTGCCAGATGAAGGTGGTCTCCCTGAAGGTGGTAACTGCAGAGGGTTTTCAGTTACGTAGATGTCCTGAAAATATTTAGCATACTTTTTCTCAGTCAGGAGAAAGAAATTGATGAAATGTTTAGAGGTGAAAGGCTGGTTTTAGAAAAGGCAGGAGCTGCATAGATCAAATATTTGCTATGAAATATTGTACAGCATTGCATTGAATCTACATATTCTATTTCAATAGCTCTAACTAATTACGGGAAGGCATTTGACGGCCTCCACAGACCAATATCATGGAACGTCTTGCATCAGTATGGGATTCCCTTGGAATAGGTAAAGCTAATTACTGTTATTCACGAACGAAGTAGATGCAAAGTTACGGTTGCTGGAGCCTTGTCCAGTGAATTTGCAGTTAGTTACTTCACCTTTGCTGTTTTATAAAGAGCAAAGGGGTAGGAGATGGAATAGGTGGTTTAGAAAATTATAGTGACGGACTAGAATATTCAGATATGGCTGCTTAGATTAACAAAACGTCGCAGAAAGAAGTAATAATAGCAGAGTACACAAACAAAATTGAAACAATGTTATACGGAGAAAAGATCGATGAGTTTGATATCCAAATACATGTTCTCTTTAATTAGGATTTAGTGAGGTACAAAATAATAATAATAATAAAGCCATATCATAAATGTTCAGGGAAAAACATCGGTAAAGAAAAAACTGAAATTTTATACGGAAGTTTGATACGGACATGCATCTTGGTATGGCAATGAAACTATTTGAAAGATTTTATCAATCTAAGTAAAAACCCGGGAGACGATTATTGACAGTCAGAGACAGGGTAGAGTTAGAACTGATACCATGAGGGAATTACAAAAGTAATAGTATACTGTATGTAAATGAGAAAATTATAAAAGGGATGGATTGTTGTCCTTGTTCCTTCCACCAAACCTCAACCCCAGGACATTACTTCGTGACAGTATCAACTGGTCTACTGTGGCCACCAGACAACGTTCGAAGACAGACCCACTCAGATCAGAAGTGAGACTGGAGATGAGTGGAAATTTCTTGACGATAACACACTGGAAAGACATTCGTGGCGGAATTTCACCAGGGACTTTTGCATCACCCCGCTCTGGATGCAGTAATGATAAGGTGAATAATTAAACGTGGCGCGACAGCAGCGCACCAGAGGTTGAATCAAGGTTAAAAGAAAAATACAGTACCTTCCTGTGAAATTACCCGACGCCCTGACGAAATTTTTCTAACAGTAAGTGATTAAACGAACAAAAATATTAACTTCAACATAATAAGGGTGAAGTTTAATATCACTAGGAATAACAAATATAATTTTACCTTTGATGATGACATTGAAGTCATGTAAAGTTGACATTCATCGGTCACTCTCAATGCAAATATGTGTAACAAGTGACATCTGCCTTGCACTATGCATTGCAATAAGTCCTACGTTCTGTCCAAGGCTTTCAAGTGGCATTTCCTTAAATTTCATATATCCATTACTTCACTTTGTCCGTGTTACATAAGTAAATAACTGATTCACTCCCCAGATTATTGAGAGGACTGAAACGGTAAAGCTGTTGTAAGAAAATTCCATTCATTAGTATTTTAACTTTGGAACAAATACATTTTCGCTGTAAAAGAAGACCCCAGATCCTCACTCTCGATAAAGCATTCATGAAGGGTTTTCATCGTATAACATTGCCCTCAGAAAGAACATGAGAATTATTTGAATACAGCGAATGCGCTAACTTTAAAAAAAAGAATTTCCCTTATATGAAACATTAAAAAATGAAAAAGTACGACAATTGAAAAAGGTTCGTCAAGCCTAAATTGGAATTAATATTTCAAACCGATGGCGGAAAAAAGATTTTCAAAACTTTGGTAAAAATGCAGGTGAAGGTAACAAAAAAAAAAATCGTTTTATACATTATTTTGTGTCTGTCTTCTTATTTTTCATTTCACACACATTTTATATATATATACATATATATATATATATATATATATATATATATATATATATATATATATATATTGCCAAATCAGCAGGAGGCCAATCGGCACAGTCACACTAAGTAGATGAAGGCAGGCAGGAACACACAGGAATTTGACATTTTGACATTTATTCCGACGTTTCGCAATACATTATTGCATCCTCAAGGAAATCTACAATAGATGTAAATAAGATCATACAGAAATTACTCAGCTAAAAGTTCTCTAACAGCCCTTTGTATTTTAACGTTCCAAAGAAAAAATATTACGCATCCTTTCCGTACATAAAATCAGACAACTTCCGTACAGGCTTCACTAAAATAATCAATGAAGATTTTAATGCCCTTGACGTAAATTTCATTCCGAAAAACACCCTTACAATTGGCTCCCTTTTCAGAGTAAAAGACCGACTGCCCTATGATGACATCTAATGTGGTATATAAGTATACTTGTCCCAGATGTGATATGGGAAATTATGTGGGATCCACGAAGCGTCTTCTTAGGGTACGAGTCGATTCTCATAGAGGGGTTAGTCATAGAACTGGATGTCGCCTGTCCAACCCAGATGCATCCAACATAAGAAATCATTCTTTACAATGTAAAACTAACATCCAATTCAAAGATTTCTCTGTAATTGGACAGGTCAACAACCCTAAAGACCTATTTAATTTAGAGACGTTGAAAATTAAACAACTTGTTCCGGTTTTAAATACCCATCCTCAGCTGTTCAACTTTTTTTTATCTTGACTTTGTTGTTGCTCTTAAAGCCTCTTATTGTTTACTTTTCGTTTCTGCATTCAGTTTTACTCTTGACTTTGCTCTGGCAGGTTAGCTCCACTCCTTTACTTATTCATTATTTTTATTATTTTCATTATATATTTTTAAATAAATCGTTGTAGATTAATGTTCAATTCCATGTATTTTTTTTGTAACTTGTGTTTTAACTTAACTTATTGTGTTTTAAATATGGTCTGCTTTTAAATTGACTTATAGATAACTATTTTTAATTTTATAATTTTTAAAAAAAGTTTTTCAAAATTGTTTTATTCACATCTATTGTAGAATTCCTTGAGGATGCTATAACGTCTTGCAAAACGTCAGAATAAATGTCAAAATGTCAAATTCCTGTGTGTTCCTGCCTGCCTTCACCTACTTATATATATATATATATATATATATATATATATATATATATATATATATATATATATATATATATATGTATGTATATATATAATATATATATATATATATATATATATATACATTATCATTTATGTATACATAAACAAATACAAACACACACGCAAATATATATATATATATATATATATATATATATATATATATATATATGTATATATATATGTGTGTGTGTGTGTATGTGTGTGTATGTATATATATATATATATATATATTATATATATATATATATATATATATATATATATATATATTTATATATATTTTATAAATATATATATATATATATATATATATAAATATAGGTGTTACATATATATATTATATAATATTATATATATATATATTAATATATATTATATATTGCTACTTTCACAATGCATGTTTCCCCTCTTTGAAATGCCATGTAGAATTGTGTAACATTTTTTCAGATTCCTAGGTAGCTTAGAATAGGATGTTTTAAATGTGTGTTCAGATTTTGCATTACATAATGTAAAAGAATATATATATATATATATATATATATATAATATATATAATATATATATATATATATATGACGTAGAATGTAAAAAGAGAGAGATTTTCTTTGTCCATTCAAAGCTATAATGGTTTCAGTAACTTTTCATCTCCCCGATATTAAGCGAGCTCGAGTCTTGCGTTGTTATCAAAACATGTCAATTTTAATTATCGCTCAACCTCTGTTTCAGTCAAGTACATGTCTTTTTTATCAGACTCGTCTTGTATGTGTATGTCTTTGCCGAGACCCACTTGGAGATTGCACATTTTTTATGTGAAGTTGCGTCAGAGTTCGAAGCTACTGGAAGCATTTGTGCCAAATACGTTTTTTTGTCATCTGCCCTGTCCAGCTTCCGTAAAGGAAGAAGATTTCATTATATCTTAGAACCTCGAGGCATTAGCATCTCTCTCTCGGTCTCTCTCTCTCTCTCTCTCTCTCTCTCTCTCCATCGCATACCACTTTTGATCTTAAAGTAACGTAACGTAAATTGGTCACTCGTAACTTAGAATTTCATATTTGATATTTCTTAGAGTTTATTTAGTATTAAATAGTATTTTTGTGGAATCTGAACAAACATTATTTCATAACGGCGCCTGGTTTTTGTGAAAGTGTGTAAGACAAGACTGCAGCAAAGAAAGAAGTTGGTATACCAAAAAGGTAAAGTGTTATATTTTTATTAGTTGCAACTAATAACGGATAGGAACTGTGGTTAACTAATAACTAATAATTGTTAGGAACAGGGATTAACCAATAACTAATATTTAATGGTTATGATGGTTTGGTTAACTAATAACTAATAACAGGTGGTTATGAAGGATTAGTAAAAACTGTTGGTTACAATGTTTTGAGTGAAAAAGGTTTACACTTTTACACATTGCTGATTTTTTGTGTTTGTGTTTGCTCCAATGTTTGTGCACTTGTTCATTTTCTTATTGAAGTGTGTCTTTTTATTTTATGTTTTCATTTGCATTCACAATTTAATTGACTTAGTTATTTTCATTGCTTAATCTTTGCACATTTAATTTAATTTAACATTTGTGAATTTATTTGCATTTACTTAGAATTCTTTTCAAGTTGTGTTGTTTAGCACTTGTGAATTAACTTCAAATTTTCAATTATTGCCTAACACTTTTGAATTTCAATTGAATTAATTTTCTTGAATTTTGTGAAAAAATTAATTTTGATTTAATTTTACTTAATTTGATTCAAGAATTAATTAAACTTTACTTTGTTTTCAAGTAACAGTAATTTTCCCTGATATTGTGAATTTCACTTATAAATTTTGAATTTAATAATACATTTTTGTATTTAAAATTTTTATAAGTGTTTTTATTTCTAACCAGTATATTTGCATTTAATTATGATTATATTTATGTTAGGTAGAAACATTGATTTGCTTTCCTTCAATTTTCTTGAAGTGACTTAAAACCAGGGAAGTACTTAGACTTCTGAAATCAGGGAAATACTTAGACTTTTAAAAGTTGTTGATGGAGTGATGCCTTTGATCAATTTAATTACTTACAAGATTACCTCACACCTGTTTTGATGAACTTAGTCTGATTTTCTGCAATACTGGTAAGTGTTAAGGGATCACTGTTGCCTTTAGTGTATTCAGTCGTTTAATACGTGTTATGAGGGTTCAGGTGTCGGGCTTTTGGTGAGGTAATAGTTGATTGAATGGTAACCAGATACTTGGCACGTCGTAACAATATATATCATATATATATATATATATATATATATATATATATATATATATATATATATATATATATATATATATATATCTATATATATATTTATATATATATATATATATATATATATACATATATATATATTTATATATATATATATATTTATATATATATATTATATATATATGCATATATATATATATCTATATATATATGATATATATATATATATTATATATATATATATATATATATAAAAGTAGATGAAGGCCGGCAGGAACACACAGGAATTTGACATGTTGACATTTATTCCGACGTTTCGCAAGATGTTATAGCATCCTCAAGCAATTCTACAATAGATGTAAATAAAACAATTTTTAAAACTTTTTTAAACAAAAATTATAAATTAAAAATAGTTATCTATTAGTCAATTTAAAATCAGACCATATTTAAAACACAATAACTTAAGTTAAAACACAAGTTAAAAAAAAACATGGTATTGAACATTATCTACAATGATTTATTAAATTTATATATATATATATATATATATATATATATATATATATATATATATATATATATATATATATATATACATATATATATATATATATATATGATTAATTATCACATCACCGTGATTCATATAAATTATTCGAGCTACAAAATGTCCTTTAAATATCTAATTCGCTCTATCTCGGAATTAATGTATTTTCATATATGTAAGCCGAAAGGGAATTTTTTTGTTGATAATAATTTCGTCCTCTCGTGGTGCGCTGGTTCGACCCCACGAGAGGGCTAAAATTATTATAAACTAAAAAATTCCCTTTCGGTTTACATATATGAAAATATATTAATTTCGAGGTAGAGCGAATTAGATATTAAATATTATATATATATATATATATATATATATATATATATATATATATATATATATATATATATATATATATATATATATGTATATATACATATATATATATATATATATATATATATATATATATATATCTATATATTATATATATGTATATATATATTATATATATATATATATATATATATATATATGTATATATATATATATATATATATATATATATATATATATATATATACATATATGTATATATATATATATATATATATATATATATATTATATATATATATATAAATATATAAATATATATCAAAGTATCAAAGTGGCGAGTGAAATAGTGAGTAAAGCGTGATGACATGCTGTTCATGGGCTTTCTGTACAGGCACAGAATGACAATCAGTCGTTTTTACTCTGGAGTTACTAGCATTTATATATATATATATATATATATATATATATATATATATATATGTGTGTATATATATATATATAGTATATATATATATGTATATATAAATATATGTATATATATATATATATATATATATATATATATATCACGCTTTACTCACTATTTCACTTGCCACTTTGATACTTTCGTCCCTCCCTTCTAAAACTTCCTTCATCCTGCTACAAAGCCTCTTTTCGTTTTTTCTCTATCTTTTTCACCAAACCTCCTTGTGTTTCATATACTATTTACACCAGTCTGTCATCTTTTTCATTCTCTCTATGTGATCAATCCACTGACAACACTACACCCTCCCTGCTAACCTTATTACAATGTCTTAGCCAAACAATTCATTTTAAAAAATCTTTCTGATTTCTATTAAAAAATCTAAAGCAAACAGAGAAATTACAGCTGACTGGACAATCCTTCACGACGTCTGAGATTCAGCATTATTATGTATTTTCCCCATTTTGCCTCTCAGTTAACGTAATCTTTCAAAGGAACAATTGCAAAGCACCTCTTTCTCTCTCTTCGATCTGAGCTTTTCTCTCTTCGCCTGTTCTGTCACCTACCCGTCTTTTCAGAACTTGGACCGCTGTAGCTAGCTTCGAAAAGCCGAGAATAAATCAAGAAGCCGCTGGAGGGCATACAAAGTTAATAAAAGAGTTCACCGAGAGAATAGCGCCCTCAAACCTAGCCAAGTTCAGAGCTCCTCGTATCTGCGGGGCTGCCCCCTTTACGCTTCCACGTGGCTGCAAGTGAGACCCTACCTGACGGCATTGGAGTGCATTTCCCTTCATCCATCGGTGCCCTCTAAGAAGCGGAGACCAGCGATCAAAGACGGTAAAGTACGGGTGTAGTGGCAGTCACGTT
Source organism: Macrobrachium nipponense (assembly GCF_015104395.2). NCBI lineage: Eukaryota > Metazoa > Arthropoda > Malacostraca > Decapoda > Palaemonidae > Macrobrachium > Macrobrachium nipponense. Next base: position 87,049,606 of record NC_087204.1, read on the forward strand.
TGTCTCTTTTACTTTATTTTTTTCCAGTTCTGTGTCCCTGAGAACTTTCAAAGCTATCCCTTGTTGTCCCCCCACAGCCGTGCTCCCCTATTCTATAAAGCTAATCTAATTTAAGCACCTTGTATTTGATAGACCAGTGTCCGTTGTTTGAATGACCCCCAGTATTAGCAGTCGCTAAGAGAAATGACGTAAGTCGGTGTCTGTGGTTCACATCCTTCCATTCAGAACAATAACTTTCTGTGAGGTAATTCAGTCACTTCTTGACCTCTGAGGGAATTCTGGAAACGCAAGATTTATATTAAGAAAGTATGGAGAATTGGTGGCATATTTGCATTTGATCAGTACTTAATGCGTCGCACCTGTGGTTGTAGAGCAGTACCTCGTTCTAGGTATCCTATCACCTTCATTCCTGCCATGAGAGGTGGATTTCCTTATCCTTCAACGCTCTGGGAACCCCAGTATGCACTTCAAGTCCCCGGCACGTGTCGGCAATCCGATCACGTGATCCCAGTACTACACGCAAGTGTTCTCTCAGTAATAAGTCGGACCTTGAGAGTCCTAGTGCCCTTAGGGCGTCCGTGAATATATCGAGTAATTAACTTGTACAAACATTCCCTTTAAATTTGATCCTTAGAGTCATGATAACGTCCAAGAACACTTATCCTCCAAACCTATGGCACACTACCATCTCGCTTTATTAGCTTGTTCTACATTGATTTTTATCGATCTGAGTAAAAAACTGTAAGGCGATTATTGACAGTCAGCTGCTGACAGGGTAGAGTTAGATATACCAAGAGGGAAATTATGGAACAAAGAATGGCTTAGCGAAGTACATCAGATTGTCGATATTCGTCATCAGATAACGAGATTCAATTGAGCATTCAAATTGACTTTGAAGACTGGTTGACATTGGCTGATTGGAACAGATTCTATTTGCACTTCGTAACTTTCTTCTCGAAGAGTAATTAATACCTGTCACAGGCGATAATTGGATTCCTAGTAACATAATTACTCCGATATGTTAGTTTTATTTCGCATGTATATATATATATATATATATATATATATATATATATATATATATATATATATATATATATATATATCGAGCTTATGTCGATTTTAGCGAAGGTAAATATTTCATTGTAGTACCCTGCTTATCAACTGATAAAACGTGCATAACATTTCGTGGGTGACGGATTATCAGAATTACCTGATATACAACCAAAAAATAACGATTATTGTTAAGTATTTTTGATTTGTTTTTTTAGAATAGATGCTGTTATAGAGAGCTGTTTTCTTAGTTCAAAGTTCCTCTCATTTGTAAATGGATCAATCCTTCCTCCTTTGATGGAGAAAAGGATTTGTTTCCATTGCATTGCAGTTGCGTCAAAGTTTTGTTCAAGGTCATACTTAAAGGTAAAAGGTTTAAATAAGGAATGAACCTCAGCCATAACTTTCAACCATATGAGATAGACATCTTATTTCTCATAATCTACCAATGAAGTTGTGCAGATTGAATTCATTGTCATTTCAAAGTCATACTTAAAGGTCAGAGGTCATATAAGAATGCAATGTTTTCCATAATTGATGAAGGATATATATTGGGCATGCATATATAGTTCGATGCTAATACATCGAATGAGGTCGACATAGAAAAGGAAGTCATTAAAGCCATTTAAAGGCACTTAGCTGGTATGCCTAGTATTACCATATGACTTTTCACCCGAAAGAGATTTGGGCAAGAGCATGATATCCTTCCAGTATTCAGCAAATATTAATGGGATGAGGACAGTAGGACCACACCCTGACCCTCGCTAATTTCTGTGTTTTATCAGGCGGTGTATGGCTTTTATTGGTGTTATCCATCCGCTTTGCTTAATTTTCATCATCAAACACTGACGTTACAGCAAACGCATCAAGGAGAAACCGCTTGATTGATACACATACATACATACATATATACATACATACATAAAAACTGTACGTATATATATATATATATATATATATATATAGATATATATGTATGTATGTATATATATATATATATATATATATATATATATATATATATATATATATATATATATATATATATATACATACATATCACACATATCCACAGGTGAAAAACTGGGGATATGTGTGATAAACGAATCACGTGCTAAAGTGATTATAATCATATATACATATATTATATATATATATATATATATATATATATATATATATATATATATATATACGTATATATAAAAGAAATTGTTGTGTTAGTTACACTTCAGAACGAACAAATAGAAAAGTGTTGGGTATTTGATAACTTACTTTAGGAAACCCTGTGCCATTTATAATGATAAGCTCCTTTCCTAATCTTTTATCGTTGAGAAAAGGCAAATACTGAATATTAATCGTAATAGATTAAAAGCAAAGAGAGAGAGAGAGAGATAGAGAGAGAGAGAGAGAGAGAGAGAGAGAGAGTCATTTTAAAGCCGGGGGTTAGAGGGAAACCACTCAGATCCGCTCATTTTTACATTGGATCACCCCACCTCCCTTTCCGCCCAAACTCTGGACAATACATGCTCCGACCAGTCTTCCGTAAACTCAGGTGAAGTAACCAACCCACCTCCTTCTAACCTAAAATGGCATTCCCGCAGCCTAAACCTACATCGCTCTTTCACCATGTCCTTACCTGACGTAACTAGACTCTCTTTCCCTCCAACACACACAAAAATCTTCCAAAACATTCGATGGAGTTGTACTTATACATATAAAAAAGAGAGTAATAGTAGTGCAGAAGATAAGAGGCAATTTGAAAAGCTATTAGATATGCTACTAGAATACAACATTCAACAAATAAATCACCTGCCAACAAGAAAGGAAAATACTTTAGACCTAGTATTTGTGAACGAGATGAATTATGTTAAAGAAATAATAGTTTATAATGCGAGTATTTCAGACCATAATGTCATAGAAATTAACAGTTTCATTTATTCCAAAGCAAGTGAAAATAGAGATAAGCAAGAAATGAAAAAGTGGGAAGGATATGGAAAATACAACTTCTACAGTAAAAATATAAAATGGTCAGAAATTAATGAAGAATTAAACAAAGATTGGGATAACATTTTCGTAAGTGATGACATAAGGGTAAATACGGAGATATTATATAAAATATTGGAGATAATAGTGGAAAAATATATACCGAAGAAGAAAGTAAACATCATTCATGCATACCAAGAGACAGAAGGATCTTGTTCCAGAAAATCAGAAAGTGGAAAAAAGGTCTTGCAAAAGAAAAAAAATGCATGGAAAGTTATAGAACTAAAAAGTAAGATAGAAAAATGCAGAACAAAAGATTATACAATCAAAAGAAAATGAAAAACGGGACTTGGAAGAAAAAACCCTATTAAATATCAAGCAAACCCCAAAACTATTATACTCATATGCGAAGAAGATGAATAAAAGAAGAATAGAAATAGGCCCTCTGAGAATTGAAGGGAGATTAACGAATGAAAAAAAGGAAATTTGCAACATACTGGCAGAACGATATAAGAGAGAATTTCACACCCCTAGAATAGATAATGAAGATAATGATATAGAAGTAAGGGAATGGGATAAAAGAGTGAATATTTAGCTGACATAGATATTAATGAAGCTGATATTGTGCAGGCTATTAATGAAATTAAAAATGGAGCTGCTGCAGGGCCTGATGGAATTCCTGCTATTTTGTTAAAGAAAGTAGTTCATTCTATCGCAAAGCCACTTGCAATATTATTAAGTCAAAGTGTAGATACAGGCAAGATATATGATGAGCACAAATTAGCATATTATTACCCCTACTTTCAAAAGTGGATCAAGACTAGAGGCAAGTAATTATAGGCCTGTGAGTCTAACATCACATATTATGAAAGTGTATGAAAGGGTAATGAAGAAAAATATTATGAAACATTTAATAAAAAATAATTTGTTTAATAAAGGACAACATGGTTTCGTACCCCCCGGAAAAAGTACACAAACCCAACTGTTAGTCCACCGTGAAAACATATTCAAAAATATGAAAAGCGGAAATGAAACAGATGTGGTTTATTTAGACTTTGCAAAAGCTTTTGATAAAGTAGACCATAATATATTGGCGAAGAAAATTAGAAAACACAATATTGTGGATAAAGTAGGAAGATGGTTAAAAGAATTTTTACACAACAGAAAACAGATAGTTATTGCAAACGACGAGAAATCGGATGAAGCCAAGGTAATATCCGGTGTGCCGCAAGGTACGGTGTTAGCTGCAATAATGTTAAGGATTCGGTAGTGAGTAGTTTCGCAGATGACACAAGAATAAGTAGAGAAATTACTTGTGATGAAGATAGGAACGCTCTACAAAGAGACCTTAACAAAGTATATGATTGGGCAGAGGTAAATAGGATGGTATTTAACTCTGATAAATTTGAATCAATAAATTATGGAGACAGAGAAAGAAAGCTATATGCATATAAGGGACCTAATAATGAGACCATCACAAATAAGGAAGCAGTTAAAGACCTTGGTGTGATGATGAAATAGGAACATGTTATGCAATGATCAAATAGCAACTCTGTTGGCAAAATGTAAAGCAAAAATGGGAATGTTGTTACGGCACTTCAAAACAAGAAAAGCTGAACACATGATTATGCTTTATAAAACATATGTTCGTAGTCCACTTGAATATTGCAATATGATATGGTACCCACACTATCAAAAAGGATATTGCACAAATAGAGAGTGTACAAAGGTCCTTTACAGCTAGAATAGAAGAATTTAAGGACCTAGACTACTGGGAAAGACTACAATTCTTAAAAAATTATATAGTCTAGAAAGGAGAAGAGAACGCTACATGATAATTCAGGCATGGAAACAGATAGAAGGAATAGCAGAAAATATCATGGAACTAAAAATATCAGAAAGAGCAAGCAGAGGTAGATTAATAGTGCCCAAAACTATACCAGGAAAAAATAAGGAAAGCACACAGGACATTAATCCACTACGCACCAGCATCGATAATGCAGCGTCTATTCAATGCGTTGCCAGCTATCTGAGGAATATATCAGGAGTGAGCGTAGATGTGTTTAAAAAGAATAAGCTCGACAAATATCTAAACTGCATCCCAGACCATCCAAGATTGGAAGATGCAAAATATACCGGAAGATGTACTAGCAACTCTCTGGTAGACATTAGAGGTGCCTCACACTGAGGGACCTGGGGCAACCCGAACAAGATGTAAGGTCTGTAAGGTAAGGACCCTCCACGTCCTCCTTCGTCTGAACTTGTTTAGGCAGATGCGAGAAATAGAGCACTCATACATATGTACTAGTGCGTATACAATCACTATGTCACACTATGACAATGCTTGGAAACACCCGGGAAAGTTGAAGTCCTGCACGGACAGAACAACATGACAGAACGCCATCTTTTCTCTCCCTCTCGGCCTGTTACGTAGTATATTGGCTGACACATATACAAAGTCCTTCATGTATACAGGTGCGTGTGTTTCAACCTGTACTGGAGAATACGAGAAAGGCTCCCAATACCCATGCTAATAAGCTCTATATGGCCGCGAGTTCGATTCTCGGGCATTCCACTGAGGAGTTAGAGATGCATATTTCTGGTGATAGAAGTTCACTCTCGACGTGGTTCGGAAGTCACGTAAAGCCGTTGGTCCCTTTGCTGAATAACCACTGGTTTCGTGCAAGGTAAAAACACCAAACAACAAACTATATGGCATCTGCCCTGACGTGAAGAGATGGGCTCCATCCAGTAAATCTAATTATCTCAACCGAGTGAGTGATCTTCATATACAAGTCATTTACATTTCTATTTTAGAACTTAGTTAACAACTTTTCCCATTATTAAAATGCAGTTAACTTTTCTTATACTCTAACATACATAATTAATCTTTTAATTTCTTCACAGATAAACTTAACCGAGATGACAGGTACAAGTTTTATGACTGCGAATGAGCTCGCCCGCCCCCCTATTATTTTGTAACCAAATAATTCCTTCACCAGTGTGTTCTGATAGGTCCCTGGTATTACCGAAATTCCCCAACGTCCGGGGCCACCTGGCAAAATTTTTAGGCTGCCAAAAACTCCCCGAAATCGCGATTTTTTCCGCTTTTTACTTCTAAACATTACATCTTATCTAAAACATTATTATATACGAAATTAATTTAGATTATATTATCTTTCTAATGATATGATGTTAACTTTGTGGTATTAGTATAGCACCCTGACGTTAAAACCCTGAAAATGCATTTTTTTACCGAATTTGTCTGTTTTCACCTTTCTTATAGCATTTCCTAAAAACAGCTTCACTGCATTATTAATATATAACATTGTGTCTATAATTGTCTGTATAATGGTGCATACTAATTAATCTACACAATTTGTGAAGGTAGTGCTGCACGCTTTTTATAACGTTCCCAATGAAGTTCCATAAGTGCCTACTTTCGGTTTCGATATATTAGATAAATAAAAAAGTAAAGGAAAAAATTAAACTAGTTATAATCAAATGTCTGATAAGACAGTAGGAAGAGGATATGCAAAAAAAAAAAAAAAAGATGATGGTAAAACGTATGTATTTAACTTGCAGTCACGAACGAAAAAGAAAATAGTAATGATAATAACCACGTACAGAAAGAAATAGATAAAAACTGCATATTATTTGTAAATTCGGAGATCCAAAGTAGAAACCGAAATACTACTTTTCTTAAAAGTATGTGATCGTAAGCAGAATAATTATTCCTATGTGCAAAAATTATATGGCGAAGAAAATAGTAATGATATTAGCCACTTACAAAAGAAATAGATAAAAACTGGATATTATTTATAGATTTAGGAGATTCAGTGAATGGAAAAAATATTGGTTTATTAAAAAGTATAGTATGATCGTAACCAGAATCATGATTTCTAAGTGTAAAACTTAAATAAAGAAGAAAAAAGTAATGATAATAGTTACTTATAGAAAGAAATATATAAAAACAGGAGAGTATTCAAGAATTGTGCACACGCACGTATTGAGCAACGCGTTTCAGGCATCTGCCTATACAGGTCCTTGCGTTTACATTCCATTCGTATAGTACGTAATTATGAGGGAATGTAAGGGATAAACCGGGAAAAATGTAAAAAAAAAACGCAACGTCCGGGGCCCCTAACAGGGCCCGAAATCGTGATTATTTTAATTTTCGCGTTATACTCCTAAACTATGCATTTCATCGAGAACATTATTATATACGAAAGTAAAGCAGATAAAATTACATTTCTAATGATATATAATGATGTATAAATCGCCTATAAAACATATCTTTACCTTGTGGATGCCCAAAGGATTTTATGCTGACGGATAGCTCGCCGGGGAGGGGAAAGACTCACTCTCTTCCATGTTTACCCGCCCAATTTCACCGATCGTTTCTTTTCAACTTTTTCGGCGTCAGTTATCTGCCACTCTCGAAGAAGTAGTTTTACATCAACACTACTTTTCAAAATATTGAGAGCAATGTTAACAGGTCGCCGTTTATTACCATAAACTCACTCCTGAACATTTCCATTGTTGGGTTTCTTCTCTCACTAACTCTTTTCAAGGTAACCCATCATAGTCTTATGATAATTCTGGATAGGTTTGCGAAAATTTAGGTCGTCTTTTCGGAGAGAGGAGTCGCTCCTATCTCAATGGTTCTGACGATACTACATCGTAGACAATGTTCTCACAATGGTTATTTAATATCACACGGGAGTGGAGTGAGGAAAAAAAGGTAAGCAATACTTTATTTATATAGATTAATCCTTACTAAAGAATAAATTCAGTGGCAACATCATCTAATCGGGAATAGACATACGTTCTCTCTCCCACTTCCCCTCCCTCTTCCGCTCCTCCCCCTTCTGTGATTCGAACATTCTCAAAGTCGGATAAGAATGCTCTTGATAAACCTTTAAACCGAGTATCAAATTATCTATCGATGGTAACTAAAAAGCAGCCGCGACACTTGAGAAGTTATACGAGTGTTTATTCGACTATTTTGAAACCTTTTCTATCTTTGTTATATTTTGAAATTTAATGGTAAAAATTATAAGTTTTATATGTGGATACATTTACGATCCATCAATACTAAACCCGTTTTATTTATCTCCATACAAAGCAAGACTTAAATTAATAAGAGCCGAGATTCAGTGTTACATGTTATTATTTTGTAATACCCCAACATCGTTCCTACAACATACACTTATTTGTATTTTACCTGAGGTTCAAATTATTACAGGTATTCCCTGTAAAAAAAAAAAAAAAAAAAAAAAAAAAAAAAAACAACCTAACGCCTAACCCAACCCAAAACTGCTCGGTGGTCAACTGCTCGTATTTTTGCAAATCATCATCATGTCCCAATAATTAACAGAATTAAGCCTCCAGCAAAATTAATTGATATTTTTATAGAATGATTGGTTTTCTTTGTTTTCTTGGTCGAACGGAAACACGTATGGATCTTCACCAAGATTGATTCAAGGTTGAATTACAGTGAATAATATAAACCTATAAGTGAACGTAATCTTGCTTTTCGATTGCTGAATAATCTGTAATAATGAAATCCGAGTGGATCTGATCTTGTTTGTCCTTCCACTGGGTGACAATAAGAGACACGACACAATCACCCACCTGCTTTAAACCGGTTTGTAGGCCTCGAGTTGGGCAAGATTGGTTGGGGATTGGAGGGTAGGGGAGATAACAACGCCGAATTCCAGAACGAGTAGTAGGCGTCAGTCTTCTTCAATCGCGAATTTTATCTCATTAGGGGAAATAGCTGTCCACTTCCTTTAACAACAACTGCATCTTTACGCACAGGACTCTTTAAACTACTATACGTCTCTCGTTCCATCTCCCTGACCTGCCATCTCCCAATCCCCACTCCCTTCCACTTCCCCGTCCACTCGCTTCCCTTTACTAAAGCCTTGGAAAACGTTATGAAGGGGAGCAGAAGAAGGGGACGAGGAGCTGTAGAGAGAAAGAGCGGAAAAAAAGGGTGAGAGCGGAAGTGTGTGCGTGTGAGTGGGGTGGAGAGAGAGAGAGAGAGAGAGAGAGAGAGAGAGAGAGAGAGAGAGAGACGTTGGGGAAAAGGAAGAGGAGAAGCTCGGTATGGAGTTAAAAAATGCATGAAACCCCCACAATATATACTACAATTGTCTTCTTTGAAGATTGTAATTTCGCTGACTTTAAGTATTATATGTGACACAAGTACTTTGAAATCTCAAATGAACTTAAAGTCATTAGTGACCATATCAGAATAAAATAAAGTAACAAAACGAAAACTTTCCTGGAAGTCTGAAGTCTGTCTGAGTGAAGTTCTGTTACGTCACCTAGAATGCTTAAAATATTATTGCCACATCTCCCCCAACCATTAGTGAGCATATCGTTAATTTTAAGTTTGGTCTTTACTATCCCCAATTGTCTGAAAACTGATTTCTATAGCCAATACGTAATCTCAATTGAACCTTTAGCATTCTAGGGCAGGAAGAGATTCGAGAACATCATTCAATTTACTCATTTTGGTAAAAGTGTTAATATACTTATCATCAAGCAAGACGGTGCTCCTTCGCACGTACGTTTTCTAAGTGTTGGCGGAAAGAGCTAGATTGACCAATAGAAATCTGCTGAAAAACTAAACTGTGTTATGATTGGCTTTATGTGCGTATGGTATTTTCTTTACTTCTGTTTCCTACCTACCATAAACATTGACAATTTGACAATTAGTTTAGTCCCTTTCGTCACGTGCTCGTGAAAACACTGAGTTGACAACAGTCCTAATATTCTCTGATTATCGGTGTCGATTCGTCTTCCCTGTTATTATTGTCGTTTGAAATAATGCTGGCAACAGTTGTGATCGTCTAGAGAGCAGTAGGAAGTGGGGTTTGTTTAACTTCAGGGCGTGCAGAAACCGACTCACTTTCTGAGGTAGCCAGAGGAGAAAGCATGTGTCATGGCGGTGCGAATGAGTTCTTCATATCACGAGATTGCGATGATGGCGATGGCATTGTTGACCAAGCTAACTTTAGGCCTATTCTCTCTAATGGTGACAATGATGTTAGGGCTACTGTGGATGCTGGTAGCTGGCTTAGTGGCACTGGGGATTCAACAGGTGATGGAGCAACAGCACGACTAAGGAAGCGTGATCAATGAACTACTAGGCTATGTTAGGCGAGAAAGTCGCTTAGGCTACGTGCTTGCCAGCTAGATACCTAAGTGGTGGGAAATATGGCATGAAGTGAAAGGAAAGCTTTATATCCGTCGGAAATACATCAACAAAACCTGTGTCAGGCAATTGCGACTACGAAGCCAAGAATCACTGGGACTAGGCCTATCCGGTGAGCTGTGTACTACACGCCGAGTTTGGTGAGTGTTAAAACTTGATTGTTTTATTTCATGCACAAACATTCAGAGACAGATCAGCCCTCCATGAAATTTAATTGCTACAGTAAGTAGAAGTAGCAATAGGTAGCACGATCTCAAAATCTAGTATGAGTAGAGTAGCGCAAAGCTTTGATTCCATTATTGTATGAATCGTAAATAACGACGCCAAACTGGTTTTTGTGGTAAGTTATTATTTAATTTGTTAATTGAGGTATTATTTGCTTGTTTCCATGCACCTGTTTTATCTTGATTCCTTAATTCTTGTAAAATGACTTTGATAAAGGTTTTTTCTGAAAATGTTAGAATGTTCGTTTTCAGACTGATTTAGAAGTCAGAAATAGGTATTTTGATTTTAGTCGATTTAGGAATTGGGTGTAAGGCTCTCTAACTTGATACTGCAACAAAGCTTCACTTGTTTTCGTAACTGGCTAATTAGCTTCACAACCGGCATTTTTATGGGGTGTGTACCCAGGGTTGCCAGATTTTCAAGGCTAAAAGTTGCCAATGATTGCTAGAAAAGTTGCCAAAAGTTGCCAACCTCCCTTTTCCACTAATAACCCTTGATTAATTTAGCCAAAAACATCCTTCCTTAATGCATTTTCTCTAGTTACCTGTGCATTTGCCATAAAATGAGAGAAACTTGAATTTCACAAGGTATCATAAATCGTTGTGTTGAAATTTTGTACTGATACAAATAGCAGTTTTCGATTTGCATTTATTATCTCAGTAAGGGGTGTCATTTAGGGGGGGGGGCAACTGTCCCCCCCCCCTTCACGCCCCAAGCCCCAATAAGTAACAACAGCTGATTTTCCATTATTCCTGCCAAAATTCAAATGTGTTATCACATTAAGTTTACCTATCTATCTATTAGCTACCAGTGAGGATGAGATAAATAAACAGTAGTGGGAGTCTATGGATTTTGTTGAAATACCTTTTGTGTCAATGACAGGGCTTAGGCCTACACGTCAAATTCTTATATTTTGAGGCAATGACAGGGCATAAGCCTACACGTCAAATTCTTATATTTTGAGGCAATGACAGGGCTTAGGCCTACACGTCAAATTCTTATATTTTGAGGCAATGACAGGGCATAAGCCTACACATCAAATTCTTATATTTTGAGAAAATGACAGGGCATAAGCCTACACGTGAAATTCACATATTTTGAGCCAATGATAGGGCATAACCCTACACGCCAAATTCATATATTTTGAGGCAATGACGGGATAGGCCTACACATCAAATTCTTATATTTTGAGGCAATGTCAAGGCATAGACCTACACATAAAATTCTTATATTTTGAGACAATGTCAAGGCATAGACCTATACATAAAATTCTTATATTTTGAGACAATGACAGGGCATGGGCCTACACGTCAATTTCTTATTGCAAATGGTTTTCTAACCGTATCTGTTGGAAATAGGGTAGTCTGTATTCTTGTTATTAATATAGTAGTTTCAAGTTGAAACTTTCAACTCCCACGATATATAATGTATAAGTATACAGTGGAATGTACACTTATAAGCAAGATTACATACACACATATGCGTGGATGGCCAATCTTAGGACTGTCTCAGCCTTACACCAACTATCAAACTGCTTTCAATGAACTATACTGAAAATATATTTACTAAAGGGATAAATTATATTGCTGTGACGAGTAAATATAAGGCTGCTGTAGTGTTTCTATGAGAATGAAGGCTATGGTAGGAAGGCATCATAAGATTAGAATTAGAAAAATGTATGACAGCTG
>NC_087204.1:87064285-87084285 GCF_015104395.2 Macrobrachium nipponense
TATATGATAGATATATATATATAATATATTATATATATATATATATTATATATAATATCTATATATCTATATATATATATATAAGAATAATAGATATATATATATATATATATATATATAATATATATATATATATATATATATATTATATATATATATATATATGATATATATATATATAGATATATATTATATATATAGTATATATATTATATATAATAATATATATATATAGTATATCTATATATATATTCTATTATATCTATATGAGATATATATATTATATATATATATATATATATATATTATAAGATATATATATATATATAATATATATTATAATTATAGATGATATAGATATAATATATATATAGATATATTAATATATTAGATTATATATTATATATATATATATAAGATGTATATATATATAGATATATACAGATTATATATAATATAATAGATTATTAGGATAATATATTATAATATATAGATATATATAGATATATATGTATATATATAGATTATAATAATATATATATATATCTATAGATATATATAGATCTATATATATAATAATAGATATATATATATAGATATTAGATATATAGATATATAATTATAGAATAATTAGATCTATATATATATATAGGTTTATATATATATATATATAATATATATCTAATATATCTATATATATCTCGATATAATAATATATATATCCTATTAATCTATATATCTATATCTCTATATATCTATATATCTATATATCTATATATATATCTATATATCTATATATCTATATATCTATATCTTATATATATCTATATATATATATAGTATATATATATATATATATATATATATTATATATATATATATATATATGGTATTTCTACAGAAGCAATCCGCGGTGGCTTAGACTATGGCAATTGACTGATTCCTATGTTATTTTAGTTACTGTACAAGATTTAAAAAATAATATCCATTCGGCCGGCTGTAACTAAGCAGTAATTGACCTTTGAAAGTTACATAATAGCCGCACCAAACTCAAAGGTATATTAAAGTTTAGTTCCAACCAAACGAATTAAATATTCCTTACAACCCTTGTAAAGCAACTAAAATAACATAGAAAATGTCAATTGCCATAGTCTAAGTCACCGAAAGAACGGTCCTATAGGAAGGTACCAAGTATTCGTTACGGTGAAGGAAATGTAAACACAGCTGCCATGTTTAAATTCCCCAACCACCACGGAGCCATATGTTCACTAAGGGGGGGGGGGGGGGGGGGGGTAATGCACAGGGGGTGGGCGGGCGGGGTAAGGTGGAAGGTACGAGTTGTCTTAGCAGCACCCCACTGAATAGTAACATACCTTGACGCAACTTTCGGCGAAATCCTAACACTCACTTTCCTAAAAAATAATAATTAAGAATAATGTTTGGACCTTACCTTAAAGGGGTGGAGGTACAAAGCAGCAGCTGCCTTTAAGAATGCGTGGAGGCGGGTCTTGGGTTCCTCAAAATGCAGCTTGAAATAAGCAACAGCCAAGTACCCGACGAAGTTATACATTCTCCTCCCGTATCTTGGAGTCGACTGCCGGAGTTCCCTCCTCCTCCTCTCGATAGTATTAGTATGGGCACCGGTTTCTGGATCCACAAAGTTCATCGAGTGGTTGACTGTCAAGTGGACATAACCTTCATCTCTCAGGCAGTCATAAGCCCTCCAACAGTCAGAAATAATAGTGGTACCCGGCACAATGTATTCTTTGATAACTGCAAGCAGAGTCCCATCGTCCGGTCGGGTACGGGAACAACGAAAAAACTCCCGGGTCTGCCTGCAGATACCACCGAATACCCACTGGCCTTCGATGAGGTGACCTGCGTTGTATTTCTTCTCCCAAACTTCGCCTCATCGATTTCAACAATTGTGCCGGCCCACCCTATTTGCTTCATCTGTTGGAAGCACCAATTAACTATGACCTGAAATAAAAGTCAGTGTTAGGGGAGGTAATTAAGTAGGGTAAATTTCATAATAATACAAGGCAGGTTGTGTATGAGAGAGAGGGAGGGGGGGGAGAGAGCGGGGGAGAAGGAGGGGGTAGGAATGGAAAATGGTGAGGGGATAAGCAAAATACTTACTTCCCGGGAGAAGCTGGCCCAATCATTAATTGTTGACGTCCGACAGTCCAAGTTCTGTTCTCGCAACCTTGTAAGAAAAAAAAATCACTCACATACAGGTATGCGAAGAACAGAACTGTCTCAACATCAAGGTGGGACCCAGAGAACCAAGTGCCCTTAAACAAGGAAAAGTAGTAAGAACAGCGTTTCTTCGCTTTCTTACTATGCGGTCGATAAGACCGGTCACACCTAAAGGTAAACGTGGAGGGAAAAATACCAATTATAAACCTGAAAATATGGAGTAGGTCATAAATGGTATAGGTGTAATATAATATTGCCATTAATCTAGGGCCGGGTCATATCACGGTTACATGTAGAATCCAACAAACTATTCGTAAGGTATTTACCTAAAGCACTTCTTTTTGCAGATCTAGGCGGCACTCATTCCCACAATGGGGACAAAAGACCTGCTTCCTCAGGAGGCCGTGGTCCTGGCATAAACAGACAGCCGTTCATAATTACCTGAGTAATAGGCAGAAAAATCTTTGTAACTGAATGGGGGCAAAAGACCTGCTTTCTCAGGAGGCCGTGGTCCTGGCAGAAACCGATATTCGATCATAATTACCTGATAAAAGGCAGAGAAATCTTTGTAACTCATGTAACAATTGTTACATGAAGTTGGCAAAGAGTTCCTGATGAGGGGCTGGGGCGAGCGTGAAGTTGATTTGCAGCAGTTGGAGGATGTCCATTGGCGGCAGATTCAACAGTGTTGGAGTTCTACAGTTAGGAGGTGGCAGGAGGCCAGACCTTAGAAAACAGGGTAGGAGAGGTGGGGTGGAGTAGTAAAAATGCTTGATGCTATTGGTTGAGGCAGGGTGGGGCTGAGGTAAATGAACAAGCACTTCAACAAGATAAGTTGGCAATGTTAAGGGTATTAAAAGTAAATGGGTAGTTAAGGAACTAAATGTAAATGTGGGATGGGTTCAAAATATGAATTAATACAAATACATATATAACGGGCCAGGAGGGGGTGTGATTTAAGTCCTGGTGGTAAATGTGTAATAGGGCTTATAGTTGTGTAATAATACAAAATACCAAAATTAAACATAGGTTAGCATATAACAAAACTAATTAAACTTGTAGGGGATGTTTGCCTGACCAGGGGTGGGGTTGGACCTGCTGTAACCCCCCTTAAAGAACCAAACCACCTAACTTAGCAGGGAATGTAACCTTACCTAGTAGGGAACTTAACCTAGTAGGAAATGTTGCCTGACCAGGGGGCTTCGGCCCCCGTACCCCCCCTTAAAGGCCTAATCTAACCTAGTAAGGAATGTAACCTAACCAACCTAACCTAGTAGGGTACATTGCCTGACAAGGGGGCTTCGCCCCCCGTACCCCCCCTTAAAGCCTAACCTAACCTAGTAAGGAACGTAACCTAACCTAATCTAGTAGGGAAATACTAGGCCTAACCTAACCTAGTAAGGAATGTAACCTAACCAACCTAACCTAACCAACCTAACCTAACCTAACCTAGTAGGGAATATTGCCTGACCAGGGGCTTCGCCCCCCCGTACCCCCCCTTAAAGGCCTAACCTAACCTAGTAAGGAATGTAACCTAACCAACCTAACCTAACCTAACCTAGTAGGGAACATTGCCTGACCAGGGGGGCTTTGCCCCCCCGTACCCCCCCTTTAAGGCCTAACCTAACCTAGTAAGGAACGTAACCTAACCTACCAACCTAGTAGGGAAATACTAGGCCTAACCTAACCATAGTAAGGAATGTAAAACCTAACCAACCTAACCTAACCTAACCTAGTAGGGAATATTGCCTGACCAGGGGGCTTCGCCCTCCCGTACCCCCCCTTAAAGGCCTAACCTAACCTAGTAAGGAATGTAACCTAACCAACCTAACCTAACCTAGTAGGGAATATTGCCTGATCAGGGGGGCTTCGCCCGCCCGACCCCCCTAAAGGCCTAACCTAACCAAGTAAGGAACGTAACCTAACCTAGTAGGGAACTTAATCTAGTAGGGAAATATATTGCCTGACGGGAAACCTAAACCTAACCTAGTAAGGAATGTAACCTAACCTAACCTAGTAGGGAATATTGCCTGACCAGAGGCTTTGCCCCCCCGTACCCCCCTTAAAGGCCTAACCTAACCTAGTAAGGAATGTAACCTAACCAAACCTAACCTAGTAAGGAATATTGCCTGACCATGGGGGCTTCGCCCCCCGTACCCCCCCTTAAAGGCCTACCCCCCCCCTAAAGGCCTAACCTAACCTTAGTAAGAATGTAACCTAACCAAACCTAACCTAGATAGAGTAACCAAGTAGGGAATGTAAACCTAACCCCCCCCCCCGTATCCACCCTTGAAGAAGTAACCAACCTAGCCTAACCGGGTAACCCCTTCAAGGAAGTAAAACTAGTAGGTAAACAAACATATAACAAACTAAACCTAGTAGGGTATGTTGCCTAACCGTAGGGAGGGGATTCGGCCCCCAGTAGGTAAAATGACATATAAACCTAACTTTGATGGGTGTGGAAGTGTTGTAAAATGTTAAAAGTAACCATACATAACTGCATAATAGTAAGGAAACTGGAAGGGAGGTGTAAATTGTAATGTCTGTAAAACTGTATAATGGAATATATTTAAATGTAGGTTTTATAATAATAATGGCAAACTTTAATCTAGGTATTGGTATCGGTGAGAAATGCATTGTAAATGGTGTAACGTAAAGAGCCAGTCGTGAATACTGGAAAGGGAGGGATTGACTTGTGTATAAATGATATAGGGAGTGTGTATGTAATATGCAACGCAATGTGCAATTTCACGTAACAGGTAGGTAGGTAGGTATTGAAAGAAACGTCCTAAAACTGAGTTCTATATCAACACGTAGGTATTTTTAGGTGTCTGTCCTCAATTATAACATAATATTTCAAGTTATATATGGTGAAATGATTAGGTGGGGATATTTCAAAACAGTTATTATACAAATACTATGGAAATAGGAAAAGGAATAAACATTAGAATTCACATAACATGTTTAATAAACAAATTAGGTAAATGCTTTTATGTAACTCAACGTATGGTTACCAGCCAGGGTTCCCAGATGACACCACTACCAACCAGCCAAAGTCTACCATGAAACCAGCCCAAATCCCGCCAAATGGAAATCCAAACCAACCCAAATAACCGGCAAATATATGTGCGTTATATTTATCTTTATAAATGCATATTTTTTATCATATATATGCTTGCATAGCGGCATCATAGTTTTAGTTAGATAATATAAACTAATATAAGATTACAGGAAAAGAAACGAGAATGAATTGAAATTTTGAAATGAGGCTCGTTCTCTGAGAATCCGGCGGCCTGTTTTGTGGTCGTCTGGTGTGTGTGTGATTTTCATTTTAATTCCATCTACATATTTTGCTTAAATGTGACCAAGTTTTTACTGGAAACCTATTCAAATTCCCCAGATTTTCCTGAAAACCTTCAAAAATTCCCAATCTGGGGAGAGATTCCTCAACGTGGATCAGTGTTTAGCTCAAATAGAAAGTGTTTGAAAACCAGCCAAAATACCACTAACAGCCAAAGTGAATTTTTACCCACCAAATTAGGAAAAAAAGCCAAATTTGGTGAGAAACTGCCAAATCTGGGAACCCTGTTACCACCCAATCCTTCACTCAGTCCGGTAGCAATGTAGGGGTCATACTGTAACGTGTTTGGCTAAATACATGTATCCCTCCCGTAAACCCCCATTTGTTTCCTCACTAAGAAGTCTGAGTTTAGGCCAAAAGCTCCCTTACAGTTAGCGCAGTAGCATTAGCGCATGCGTAGTAGGATTCAGTGTTGTGGTAGTAGTAGTAGTAGACGAATATGGATGTGGAACGGCTCCACTATCGCTAGTTTTGTTATCTCTTATTTCCGCCTGTATTTCGTGTTTTTAAAAGTGATAAATGTGGGAAATACCACAATAATACGGCAAAAACTCTTCCCAAAGTGGTTTCTCCCCACCCAAAACCCCGGTTCCCACTGGGGGTCCCCCTTACCGTAGGATAGAGTTGGGTTTTTGTCCCCACCCAAAACCCCGGTTCCCAATGGTAAATTAGAGTCGTCCGAATAAATATTACTTTAGATTCTTGTTCAGGAGGTAAAACTGCATAGAAAAACGCAACTGCCATACTCTGGGCCGCCGCGGATAGGTACACTAGATCTACCACATATATATATATATATATATATATATATATATATATATATATATATATATATATATATAATATATATATATATATTATATATATATATTTATATATATATATAATATATATATATATATATATACATTATACATATATATATATATTATATATATATATATATATGTATGTGTATGTGTATATGTACGTATATATATTGTATGTGTGTGTAGAGAGAAGAGAGAGAGAGAGAGAGAGAGAGAGCGTCTTTTCTAGAAAGATTGTCAAATTTTTCCAAGAATAAAGATGTATAACTCGCAAGATAGATCCCCTTGATCTCTTTGTGAACGGTCCCTCCTTTGATCAGATGGCCTAGTAAGACCCAAGTTAGTCTGCTCAATCGTTTTCTTTGTGGGAACCGGGAATCCTCGATTCATTGAATGTCTTCCTCCATCTGCTGTTAAGCCTCGAAATTCTCTTGTTATTGTTCTTCTGTCTTTAATGTCTCTTAAAAATGGCCATCATATTGATATGTGGTTTATTGTATCCTTTGCGTTTAAGCCCCATCAATGTCTCTGTTTTCTTCCGGTTTCTCATTTTTTTCTTGGGGGTGAGCTTTATAATTTTTTCAGTTTACTTTGTTGCCTACAGATCTATCTATATATCTATCTATCTATTTATCTATCTATCTATCTATCTATGTGTGTGTGTGTTTGTATTGAACAAAAAAATTATATCTTAGTTTTACTAGACCACTGATCTGATTAACAGCTCTCCTAGGGCTGGCCCGAAGGATTAGATATTTTTACGTGACTAGGAAACCAATTGGGTTTTGATGTAGCCGACGGGACCTACAGCTTATTGTGGGATCCGAACCACATTGTATCGAGAAATGAATTTCTATCACCAGAAATAAATTCCTCTGGTTCCGCGTGGGCCGAGCCGAGAATCGAGCTTCGGACCACTGGGTTGGTAGTCGAGCGCGAAATGCACTCGGCCAACGGGGAACGTGTATTTTCAATATTATATATATAATATATATATATATATATATATATATATATATATTATATATATATATATATATATTACTTGCAATGTACGCCAACAGTAAATGTCCTTATTATAACGTTCAGGTATATATATGTATATATATATATACGTATACGAGTTTAAAAACATATAGGTATATATATACATAGTATATATACATGTTATCTTAGGTGAATTTTTGTGTCTCCATATGTTTGTCCACCGATCTAGATAAAATTCGGCAAGTGGCCATCATCTGACCCAACTTAAATAATAGGGTAGGTTTCAAACCCATTCCCCCTCCCCCTTCCGTTTATAATTTAAGTGGTAGCTGTTTGACTGAGCTGTATAAATTTGGCACATGGCCATTATTTGAGCCAACTTAGATAATAGAGAAGCTTTCAAACCAGTAGCCCCTCCCCTTTCCCCTTCCCTCTTCCACATTCCCCTTTCCCTTTGTAACTAGTATGTGCTAACCGTTGACAATCTAGACAAAAAGTGGTAACTGACCGATCTGTGTAAAATTGGCACCTGGACATCATTTTGACCCAACTTACATAATAAGGTAGGCTAGAACCCGTACCCCAATCCTTTTCCCCTTCCCCATCCATTGCCCCTTTCCTTTGTAACTTAAGTGGTAATCGTTTGGCTAATCTAGATAGGATTAGGCACATGGCCATCATTTTAGTTGACTTAGGTAATTTGGTAGGTTTCAAACCCTCTCTTCCCATTCCTGAATCTTCCCTTCACCCTTCCCTCTGTAACTTATGTGGTCACCATCGTTTGCCCCAACTTAGATATATAATAGGGAAGGTTTCAAATCCCTACCCCCCTTCCCCTTCACTTTCTCCCATCTCCAATCCCCCTTCCTATGGGTTTAGCATTCCTCGGTACCATAGAGATATGTTACTGAAAATACTTCTCATTCT
This sequence comes from Macrobrachium nipponense, assembly GCF_015104395.2. Classification (NCBI taxonomy): domain Eukaryota; kingdom Metazoa; phylum Arthropoda; class Malacostraca; order Decapoda; family Palaemonidae; genus Macrobrachium; species Macrobrachium nipponense. The sequence continues at coordinate 87,072,569 of NC_087204.1, forward strand.
TGTGAATAATAATTCTGTATGAAGGTAGTGTTTAGGTTAAGTGAGGAGTTTGTTTAAGGTTTAACAGGTGGCATGTATAAGGCTTAGCAGCGGGTGTGTATAGGTATACTGGATGGTGTGTTTTGGTTTAGTTGGTGTGTGAATAGGTTTAGTTGGGGTGTTTCAGTTAAGTGGGTGGGTGTGTGTAGGTTTAGTGGGTGGTAAATGAGACATTCACCGCAGTAATATATGTATAAAATGATAGTCAGCACAGTAATGTTTGGATAAATGGACATGCAACATAGTAATAACTGGATAAAATGGAAAGTCACTACAGTAATATTTGAATATAAGGGACAGTCGGTACAATAAAACCTGGAAAATAGGGGCAATCATGACACAAATACCTGGGTAAACTGGACAGTCACCACAGTAATGTCTGAAGAAGAGGGTCGGTCAGCACAGTAACACATTGGTAAATGGGACAGTCACCATAATAATATTTTGATAAAAGGGACTGTTAGCACAGTAATATTTGGATAAATGGGACAGTCACTACAGCAGTATCTGGATAAAAGGAGCAGTCTATAAGTCTAGTCATACCTGGATAAAAGGGGCAGTTACCACAATAGTGCCTGGATAAATGGGACTGTCGCCACAGTAATACTATGTGGATAAATGGGACCCTCCACATTATAATATATAGTTTAAAGGGACAGTTTCTACATTAATTTCTGTATGAAAGGGTCAGTTGCCACAGTAATTAACGGATAAAATGTGACAGTCAACACTGTAATATTTGGACAGTAATTCATTGATAAAGGGACAGTCAGTACAAGGGGGCGGACGGAAATATTCTAAGTTCTTCACAGTTTTCCTGGGCGGCGGGCCTTGTTGGCCAACTAATTATATATAATATATATATATAATATATATATATATATATATATATATATATATATATATATATATATATATATATATATATCATTCGAGCTACAAATGTCCATTAATATCTAATTTGCTCTACCTCGGAATTGGTATATTTTCATATATGTACCGAAGGGGAATTTTTAGTTGATGATAATTTCGTAACCCCATGGGATCGAACCATCGTCCAGTGGACGGGAAACGAAATCAGAATGGACAGTGATGTTATCGGGTCGGTGGTGGCGATCCCATGGGGGACGAAATTATTATCAACTAAAAATTCCCATTTGGTACATATATGAAAATATATTTAAATTCCGAGGTAGAGCGAATTAGATATTAAAGGACATTTGTAGCTCGAATGATTTTATATGAATCACGGTGATGTGATAAGTATTCATACATATATATATATATATATATGTGTGTGTGTGTGTGTGTGTACGTACTTAACTAACACACACACACACATGTATATGTGTATATGTATATATATATATATATATATATATATATATATATATATATATATATATATATATATATTAGGATATATATTATATTATATATATATTATATATATATATATATATATATATATATATATATATATATATACTATATACTATACTATATATTAATATATATATATAGTATATATATATATATATATATATATATATATATATATATATATATATATATATATATATATATCTAATAAAGTGAGCCATAAAACACCAAAATATAGAGAGAAAAATACTATATTTCTGAGACTGCTGTCTCCCTCTTCAGGTACAGTAATGAGAAAAGTTACAGAAAAGGTGGTATTTATACCAAGAGGTCCATCCACAGGTAAGCCAATTTAGGTCACTCCCACTGATAATCTTAAATACGATGTAAGATTGGTCACAGTCCTGGGCATGGGATTTTGTAAACGCCTGGTCCTTCCTTGGAGATGTCTTTTGTTGGACATTAATCAGGATTTGGGCTAAGGTGTTTGGGTAAGTAAATGCAAAAGGGTTAGATTTTCCAAGGGTCTGGGTCACCTTCTCAATCCTGTCCAGGTGTGGAATTTTATTTTATTGTTGGGTGTGTCTCTGGTCTTGTCTTGAGGGGGTCGTTAGAAAATTACGTTTGCTTTGTGAATTGCTTTCTCAATTATATGGTCGTTATACTTTAAAGACGAAAGCTGCCTTTATAGAATTAGTTCAAATTCTATTCTATTTCAAGGAAATCTGGGGAACAAATTCGTAAGGCCTCTTAAGAAATAGGTTTCTGGCTATGCCTATCTTGATAGGAATGTCATGATAGCTAAAGTAGTGAATGTATGAAAGTGAGAACATTGGTTTTCTATATACTATATATGGTAAATTTGTTTTTGGAATTCCATTGCTAAATAAATTCTCATCCATCCAAGGAAGGAAAACTATCTTACAGTACTGTTCTTCACATGCTTTTAAGGAGTCTTCTAGTAAGTATAGAAATGGTAAATCGCAGGCCTATTCATTTGAGTCAGAACACTATGTGGAGACAATTTGCAGAGGCTGTCAAACAACCCTCTGTTTTCTGGTAACCGCATCTTTACTCGAGCAACTAATTTTAAAAGCTTATCTTGGCTTATTAAACATACATATACAATGAAGATATCTCTAAGACAACTGGTATGCATTCAAGTCTGTAATTATTACATGGCCTCAAAGATATAATTACAGACTTAAATACAAATCAGTTGCCATAGAGATATCTTCGTTGTATATATATGTTTAATATTTATTGAATAAGTTTTTTGTTTACCAATTTTGAATAGGCAGTCACCCTATATTATCCTTTCATTGTCTTGCCATTGTGTCTGAGCAGATTGGAACTTAATCTTTTTGTTTTTTAAATTGTACCCATGTTTATGCTTGTTTGGAATGGTTACTCTTTCTCCAGGTCCCTATCTGTTAGTTATACGAGCTTTCCTGTATTGCCAATTCCCTATGGAAGTCAGTTTATCTGCTAAGTATAGGACGTTGAACGTCGAAAGATCTTGCGGAGACTCCGTTGTTTATTTTTCCTTCGTGGCTTATACCTATATTTATGGATTTATCACGCTCCAAACTTTCGTGATTCAGTTACACACCACACACACACACACACACCACACACACACACACACACACACACATATATATATATGTAGGCTATATAACTAGTTCGTGCAGTAAGAGTTAAAGCAGTGGTGGATAGATTGCTAAATTTTGGAATTTGAACGTATATAACTGTTTCAGTGCACTGGGCACGTAAAGAGGCCAATAATATCAGCATAGTTTCAGGAAAATGATTAGCTTATATGCTGAAATATATGTGAATATAGAAATGAGAAATCACGCCTAAATCTGAAATTTCTTTGCAATTCTTTGATGTGTGCACGAAAATTACCAAGGTTAAAATAGTTAAAACTATTGTTCCTAAGTACTATGTTGCTCAAGATCCTCTCAAGGTCCACAAATATTGCAAGTAAAATTATTACCAATTTACTAGTAACTTCTGTTTTCTTACTTTAAGTATGTGTTGATATTGTAGAATATAAAAGGGAACTTATACGTGTGTAATTTTTACATAGTTATAGTATGGTTTAGACCAGAATTAAAAGTACATATTTATGAATTTTTTTACACTTAAATATCAATGTAGACGTTTACATATACATTTTTGCAAAGGCCTTCACAAATTGGTATGCTGGTTGCTTTGGAGAGTATGGGAGAGATGTTGGACAGGAATGAGCCCGACTACTCATGAAGTGGGGAGGGTGAGTGTAGGAGAGAGGGAAGCTGAGAATTGTGTTGGGAAAAGGGCGTTGACGGGCTGCAATGAAGTGGCTGATGCTGTGGAAGGATGACTGTGGTAATTGTTCCGCTGGAGCCAACTCCCTTTTAGGAGGAACGGTTTATTAACATAAGAATGTGTGCAAATGATAAAAAGGCGAAAGAATGAAGGAGATAAACAGAGTGACTGTGACTGAAAACATTCTTCAACGCTCAGATTCATGCCGAGGTTTTTCACGTAAAGAGAGAAGCCATATCGCATATACCATTCTACAGAATACAATACAACACACTTTTCCTGTTTTGCTTATATGAAATAATGAATGACAAAATAATTGAAAAGATTTTCTGTCTCTCAATTCTTTGTTGAGAATCCTTTCATGCATTATATGAGATTTGTCAAATATAACAATACCTAAATACGAAAATTTGTGCTTTCATGAAACTGGGTACATCTGCTCTGAATGCTTTAAAGGGTATAAAGCAGATTCCGCGCTGCATGAATATTTTATTTTTTTGCTTACTTCTCTTGGAATTACAAGCTATATTTGGATAGTAGATAATTACATTTTGAGAAAGTTAGTACCACTAAAATATCTGGGGATCCCGGTCTGTTCCTCACTTTGGAAACTCATTTCCATAATTACTTTATACGCTAGCTGCTCCTTACTATATGGTTGTTTAAATTGTCAGACCAGAAGGGGAAGCTGAATTGTATAATCTTTCCATGTATGCAACCGTATACATTATAGTAACCAATGCCGTTTTTTCTGATGATTATGTTCTTCAGTCAAGGGGTATACAAAAGTACACACATATCTATCTATCTATCTATCTATCTATCTATCTATCTATCTATCTATCTATCTATCTATCTATCTATCTATCTATCATCTATCTATCTATCTCTCTATCTATCTATCTATCGTATCTATATATATATATATATATATATAGATATATATATATATATATAGATATGATAATATATATAATAATTATATATATAATATGATAGATAGTATATGTGTATATATATATATGTAGTGTGTGTGTGTGTGTGTATATATATATATATATATATATATATATATATATATATATATATATACATATATATACATATATACATATATATATATCTATATATATATATATATATATATATATTTTTCATGATACTTATCTTACCAGCTAGAAGATTTAAATCTGATCCCGTTTGGAGGCAGAACTGTTTTGGCAAATTCCATCGTAACTCACTCTTCTTCCGTAACATCTGACTGGTGAATTATGAACCTGACTTCAAGTTAGCTGTGGTGTTTTCCACTTATGATGGAGTATGGTATAATTCTATCAACTTTATATTAAAGTTTGGAAGGTGGTGCCTTCTACAGACTTCCTAGCTGAGGTGATATTTCTGAATTAATTACATTCTGCAACCGCTAAATCAGGGATGATCTTTTCGTTCAAAAACATTCCACACCATCAGGATCTTCTCTTACCCAGACAGAAACGTCTTTAACAATTCGTTGGTGTCTTATCCACCATGACCATCATACACTTTGTAACTCTCTTATTCCACCCTATCTTTTAGATCAACTGTCAGTCATGTCAGTTTTATTTTCTCCCTTCATCTCAAGACATCAGATTAGTTTGCTTATTTCACTAAGCTGTTGTTCTCAATTCTGGGTAGGTAACTCAGCTACCTCAAAATGCTCGGGTGAATCATGTCGTGCAATGCAGACCTTTCATCAGATTTTTATACATAGAATTACCTTCATTTTCTTTACTTTGAGGAACTCGTAATTAAATTTTCCATTTTTCTTTCAGCTACATTGAACATCCACCCTTCAATTCCTTCAATTAATGGCCTAACAGTTCTTTCGTACATTCAAGTGTTGATTCCTGAAATCTTGTTTTTTCCAAACATTTTACAAAAGCCCTGTTACCTTCCTTGGTTCCCCTGTTTTTTTTTTTTTTTTTTTTTTTCCACAAGATGTCTCATCTTATCGCACCGTTATCCATTGCACACATGCCCTGCCGAGAACTTACATGAATTGATTATTTCCAGTTCTCCAATATTTTTACTGGTATTAGCATTCTCTATTCATGGTTTCCATTTATCTCATAACCCAGGTTTAATGTCCATGACATTTACTGTCGCCCATATCCTTTTACAAGCACTTGTGATTCCCTGCACCTTCTTTCCAGAATCACCAATTAATACTACATCATCTGGAAATGTAAATAGCATACTATACGTCATTCACACCACCTTTCCATATCCCACATACGAATATTTGCAACTACATCAGTTCTTTCCTTAATGTCTCTCATTACTTCATCTATAAAATTTATAAATGGCCGAGGTCAGGTAACACATACCTAAGAACTATATCCACACCAACTAAATTACTCTTCTTCTATCGGTAAGTTCAATCCCAACCGTCGATTTCATCATTCATCCTTAATACCCCAACGTCTCAACCCACATAAAGATGATTGTTTGCTGGTCAGTGAGTGTGTGCGTGTGCGTGTGTGTGTGAAATTTCTCCTTGAATAAATGTGAATCATGACCTAAAAGTTTTCTTTCCAGGAATATATATTTTTTTCCGTCCCTGATTTAGGACAAAATATAGTTGCATTTTCATGTGGAAAAGTTGGATATGTGATTTTCCCTTTTTATTTTTATTTTTTTTTTTTTTCTGTGAACTTTCTTGGTTACTGACTGACTGATTAAACCTGTGATTAGTTCATCTACAATACAATTCGGATATGATATGGCTTTGCTCATATGTAATGGTAGATGCCGCCCTCTCCTCCCCTCATTGAAGTTCTGATGACTGGTGAAATATTTTTTTCAAATATAACCTTTATTGATTTTGGACACACGCATAGGTAATTTTTAAAAGTACCTACCACCCTTTTGACAAATATTAATTAATGTTTTCACTATCCTATTTGAAGTACTAATTTACCGTTTGTTATATGAATTGTCCTTGGTGTGATGAATGAGAAATAAAAAAATGGTGTGACGTTGTGCAAAACGGGTTATGAGGAAACGATGTACAGTAATGTTCAAACTGAATTTATTGATTTACAAAATGGAAAATTGTTCAATTATAATAACTTCATCTCGTCGCATTTCACACTTAGCCCTTGCTAGTCACTGATAGGCCTTGCAACTTCATCCTATTAATTACTGTTAAGAATCTTGCTACGGACATGAGGTGGTCTGATGTAAATGACTACGGTCCCATTGAGACCAGCAAAGCTAACAGAGTGAGAGACTGTTAGGATATGATCCAGAAACGAACATGCCTTATTCAGCAATATAGGTAAATTAATCAGCAGTGTAGTAAGATAATTTGAATGCTGATAAATATAAAGACAGAAATATGTTGAGACGCAGAACCATAAAGGAAAAAAAATCTGTTTATGAATCTACCCAAGACATCGGAGTAACTTGCTGGTCGTCTTGGAAATAAAATATATTTTTTTTTATCCACACCAGGTATGGTATTTTACTTTAGGAGGAAACTTTGCATTTGCTCTTGCGTCATATTAATGTTTACACTTAAATATTTACACGACATTAGCTTCAGCCGCCTATAATCTTTTGCTAGAATTAATTCTTAAAGCGCTCGTACAAGCTTTCCAGTACAATAATAATCTCTTGTTTGCGTATGAAGATGTTTCCTTTAAACGGAACACCGACTTCTCATATATTTTTACTCAATTTTAAAGTTCAGCGGCTCTAAAGAAATACAAAATCGTACGTAGGTATAATGGTTCTGCAGCTTTAAAAATAATATCTAGGCTCTATTTCAATTCCTCTCACAATTCCCCTGTATTTACTTTCAGTCTATTTCATTTCTAACAGTATTTGCCTTATTCTTTGGAAATATATGCTTAGGAACAAGGGCTTATTTAATTCTTGTCTCTGTCACGGTGTTCCCACTACAAAGTTCCGAAATAAAACTGCCTCGTCATTTTGGTTTATTTCAGACCCAACTGTCATGGGAAGTTGTTATAATTCGTTTTAGCCAAATTATTACCGGAAGTGCATATTCTCGCGGCGGAGACCTAGTCATTGCGTGGAAAGAAAGCCTTCGTTAGAAAGAATTCGTACTATGGTGCTTATAAAAACACTGTATGGCTTATTGCTGAATTTTCAGTTATCTTCTCATTTTTATGTTTCTTTTGTCTTTGTGCTGAATTATCTAATTCTCTTTATTCTTATTTCAGTAAAATTGTAATGTTTCCTACTGCTTAACGTTTTTTCGTAATTAAAAGTAATTATATTAGACATACATTTTTGTTTTTCAATAAGAACTTCAACTTCCTGTTTTCATTTTGAGCAATGAATATAGTGCTTAGCGGGCAAGTGACATCACCTTTAAGTTTTGCTGCTTTTTCCCCAGAGAGCTAGATGAAAATCCATTAACTTATCTTTAGTTATCTGAATTTTTGCAGTTTTTGATGATTTTGATGTAATTAATTGTATTCTAACAAAAATATATAAATCTCAGAAGTAACAGCTGTTTTAATGCAAAATTATTGTAAAATATGACGCAGTTGCCAAGTATAGTGTGAGGTAGAGGATCTTTCCTCATCAACTACATGCTCTATTTATCCTTTTAGGAACCAATTTTGTCCCAGTATAAAATTGTGGAAAAATTTCTTTTCAAATCTCATTTCACGGTAGATTTCTCAAATTCTCCTGCGATAAATCATAACGGTTCGGTGCTGATCTGTTGTTATACATATTGCATGAAATAAACTTCATCCCACCCATTTGTTTACTCGTTGTTTTTAGATGAAGCCAATATTTTGGCGGAACAGAATCTTGCTTTTGGGCCGCCCGCAAGCCCGGTTGCAAAGTTTGCATCCATGGTATTGAGGTTGTTAGTTCGTATGTTCTTTTTATTATAGCCTAAAGTAAGCTATTTATGGCATGTGACAAAATCATGAAAGAAATTACCGATTTATTATTTAATTATTATTATTATTATTATTATTAATTATTATTATGATTATTATTATTTAATAGTTTATTATTATTTAATTATTATTTATTAATATTTATTATTATTATTATTATAATATGTGGGAAGTAGACCCTCTTTCAAACAGGTATTATTGAAAGTGATCGCTGCTTCAGCTGCATTTAGCTTATATCGAGTTTTCTCTGTTTTTCTACTAACTAACTTTTCTTGGTTACTGCATTGCGCCAGTAGGTCTCCGATATTTGCCATTTCTGGATCGGGATATAATACTGATGCATACAAGTTACGTCCGGTAACTGAAATCTTGAGATCATGGTCCATAGAGTTTTCTCAGGTAGGTATAGTTATATTATCAGCCACTACGAGTGCTATAGGCCAACGTTTCCCTCAGGTACCACTGAGCATGTTCACGGAAAAGGGCTGGAATAGATTGGTGTCCTACTCTGCATATATACGCGGTGGTCATGCACGATGAATTTCCCTCTCCAGAAATGACAAGTATCAGAGAGTTACGGCGCAATGCAGTAACCATGAAAAGTCAATTAGTAGAAAAATAGAGAAAGCTCTATATAAACTCAATACAGCTGACGCAGCAGTCACTTTCAAAATTATTATTATCATATTATTATAAGCCAAAGTACAGGATTAGGCATGAATGACGAAATATCTCAGAGACCCTTTGTATCACATGGCTTTGGAGGCGTTGATGATGACGATGATGATGATGATGATGATAACGACGACGGTTACTATGAACCATTAAGACTCGTGTAATAAGCCATTGACCTCGAACTTATATATAAACAGCTCCAACGGAATACAATACTCCTTACCATTTGATTTGAGCTAATTTGCATAGTGAGCGGCAAATTCCATTTTGGAAACAAGATTAGGTCAACTAAAACTAAAAAGGGGAAAAGGGGAAAAGATAACATGAAAGAGCATCTGAAAAAGTACGAAACTATAGAAAAGATACAAGAGTATTGTCTTTGCGTTTGGAGTTTTTGTCATGAGCTTCAGTTGGCCTCATTGATGTTACAAACTATAGAGGCCTAATCGTGATTTAGAGTTCCACCTATATAACTGATAATAGTGGTAAGTTCAATAACAAGCGATAATAATAAAGGAAAACTGATTTGACAACAAAAGTAAGGTTTCCAATTTTTAAGAATTCTCTTAACAACCCGACGACGAAACAAAGATTCTGTTTAAATAGGCCTCAGAAACTTAGATATTTTCGTCAGCGGCGTGATTGGTGGTGATAAATTATAGTTTTTAGTTCTGACAAAAAACGTAGACGTATCCATAGACTACGATTGTATTACATTTCGAAAGTGTAGTGTCCACTGGATATGTTCACTTATATATATTTGTTTGGCTGTGTATGGTAAATTGTTGGTTTATAATGAGTTTTTTTATGGTGGCTGGTTAAGTGAACGTTTATTATGTTGTTTGGTTAGTTATGTGCTTTGTCGGCTGGGTGTGTGCTCTTTGATATATTCGGTAGCAATGGATTTTTACTATAGTGTGAGTTGGCTTCTTGGTACTTTTTATGTCGTACAGCTAAAATACTTTTGTAATATGTTGGATTGCTATATATTCATAACTCATTTTGGTTACTTTGTTGCCCAGTTATTAGTGGGATGTATTTTAATAAAAATATTCTTATTTCTTCTACATAAAACGATATTCTGCTTTCATGACATTAACAAAAGTGCAGATTTCCTTTGCGTCTATGAAAAGTAAAAATGACAAAATCAAATCCAATATCTGCACAGCTGAAACAATTTATTGAACAAAATGGATCAGATAACTCTTGGTAATGTAAGTGTTTACATAATAAAAATATGGAATGTTAGTCCATATATATAAAAGAATAAAACTAAAGAGGTCAACCAGATTGCTTGCAGGAATGTGATCAGACTAGAGACGCTAAAGATGACGTATACAATAAAAGTAGGCTAAGATAACATGCCGTCACCTGTAGTCATTCAATTGTTATAAACATTAGTCCAAGCTCCCTGCTTGAGAACAACTACCGCCTACGTGATCTGTAGCGTGTCTCATTTGATTGTGTGTTCGTATGTACTATGTCATCTGATAGTATGTTCATATGTTTCGAACTACTGTCTGTTCCTTCATAACTTGTAACAGAGATGGTAGACAGGCAGAAGAGAGTTAGCTATCGTCATTAGAAGACCTGTACCTCTTTACCTAAGCTTTATCATGTAGAGGAATAGGATTAGCCATTATCATTGGCAGAAGCGATCAAGCTATCGTTATTAGAAGACTTGTACAATCATATCTGATCTTCAGCATGTAAAACTTCAGAAGAAATTATATCTATTTTTATACTTAGTGTTTTCTACAAGAACCTCACCGAACCATGAGTTTAACACATCGTCGTAAAGATAATACCGACTTCGTAAGTGATCTACAAAACCCCAGACACTCCATTGAAGATGGAAGTGCAATACCAACCGACTTAGCGTATAGATTATCGCTAGTCTAACATTACCTCATAGGGCGCCTTATCATACAAGGCACAAGCCCTAATATTGGCACTAAAAGATTTGTAATTTATTAAATTCCCCTCTCCCATTTTTAAAAGAATGGGAAAAATATTTTGTCTGATTATATGCCATGAAAAAACTGCCTAAGCAATTTTCCTATTTCTATGTTGTTAATCTTACACAATATAAACTTCTGGACTGTATGGAACCAATATCAATCATATTGTGTTTGGATATAGAAAAGAAACTTCTAAGCTGCGTCTTTTCAAAATATAAGCTCACATTATTTCTCAGTATTTCCATTACGAGTCCGTCCTTTATGAAGATAATGTATAATATAAAACATAGATATATTCAGAAATAATACTTATTTAAAAATTAAGATATGCAGTCATAATTTGCTTCATTCCATCACAGATGAGACCAATAAATGATATCAGACCTCAGCTGTAACGTAAACTCAGAATAAACTATAA
>NC_087204.1:87089285-87101785 GCF_015104395.2 Macrobrachium nipponense
CCGTACAAATCTAGATAAATTAGAGGTAACACTATTTCGGGTCATGACAATAAATGCTCCTTTGCAAAGTCCCGATCGCAGTTTTAGCCTTGAGTTTTTTTAGTTATATAAAATATTGAACCTCAATGACTCAACTTAACTTTAAAAATACGGCTGGATTGCAAGGAATAACATGTCTGTAAAAAACTTTCATTAGGCTAAATGCGCTGACCAGGATACCTCACTATTTCAAATTTTAGCAAAAAATGAAGTAAACAACAGCAAGTACAAACAGTTAATATTGAATGCAGTAGAGATAACTTGTCTTAATAGTAATCGCTCAATTCATGAATTCAGAATCAAACAAATCATGCTTATGCAAACTCGGTTTCTGTGTCACCTAGTCAACGGTCAGGGTCAGTCAGATCTGCCGAGTGTTCAAAGCATGGCACATTCCAATAAGCGACTCTAGCAGAGTGGGGAAAAGCGATGTTGGATCATACATGCCAATACCTTTTTAAATTAAAAAGGATTTTTCCTATGCATCACATGACTGTACCAAGTAATCAGAGCAGGTTCTCGTTTTTTTTTTAATACATTAAGTTATTATAAATACTGGTGGATTAAGCCCGACTGTACGCGCCGTAAAAATTAGAATATCTTGTTTTATTCCTTTAGTACACGTAATATCCTGTATTTACGGACTCACGTCTGTTGTTCGAACTTCCTTAATGAAAGAATCCGGGATAAGCGTAGCGCTTACAGATACCTCTATAGTTTATAAAAAACATTGATCTGTATCTAGTGTAATTGTAAGATATCCATCTAGGGGTATACAAAATATTATATTACCTCCTGCAAAATAAGGCGTGTTTATCAAAGGAAAATTCTATAAACCTTCAAACATATTAAAATCCGTTTGAACAAAAAGAGACAGTTAATCAAATAATAACTTATATAGAAGAACAAATCATTTGTCTCATAAATCGTAACATTGTTCAAATGACCCAACAGAATTCTCCCACAACCGCAGTCGCAGTTTGCACGCAAAATCTCGAGAAGCATGCACCCTCAAATGTCTTAGTGCGTGTAAAAAGACCTTGCTGGAAAATGAAATTTTAATCCTTCCCGACACTCTGAAATATGACGATTTCCGCGAACAAAGCCCTAGACAAGGTTGACTCGCAGCAACAAGTTAATCTAGTAATCCACAAAACCTATACATATAAATATCGCATTTTTTTTTATTGTTGCTAATTTTTAATCACGTCAAAACAGTAGTGGATGAATCTCTCTTATACTCTATCTAAAGTAATATCCGTAAAGTCATTCAAGCAGAGGTGATTCAGCAGAAATTTTTTTTTTTTATCTATCTGAAATACCAGGAAGTTTCTCCACTAGCGAGTGATCTCTGGGGAAAACGGATGTAATTTAAAACAAAATACGGTCTAAGGACAAACATAAAGCTATATACGTATCTTCGTATAGACTCTCAATGAAATTTCAAAATAGAGATAAATGACGAAGTTGAAAAACGTTAGTAATAGGAGTCATTAGGAAATCAAATAAGCCCATATAATTTTTCCCTCAAACGTCATGCCATAAAAGATCGGACTTTGGCGTATCTGCCGGGTAGATTGTTTTCTGTCCGCTTAAACAGAAAACGACTCCCGATAGTTTCCAGTGGCATGTACCGACGACATCTTATCTCTGTTAGGTTAGAATAAGTTTTTCACGAGCTTGGACTTACTTAAAGGCTTTTAAACCAGATACCATTACCTAAGGATTGTACCTCATACACTTGTTTTCATCACACTCAGGGGACATTATCAATTTTTACGTATGCCTCCGGCTTATGTTGTGCCCCAGTTGCAATATAGTGTTTGGAGACTTTTAGGGGATACCCTACATGCTTATATGGTTGGTCTTATAATCTTTTCTAAATACCTTAGAAGTACATTCACATAAACTAGAGCTAGTGCTACAGAGACAAAGACAAATAATCTCAGAGTAAAATATCTAAATGTGAGTTTTTAAAAAACCGAACATATTTATCTATGTTTTATGTGTCTAGTCAAGGTCTTAAAGTAGTCCATGGAAAGGTGTCTGCTATTCATAACTTCCGGTACCTATTAACATAAAAAGGGGATACAGCACTTTTGCGCAGTAGTGGGTTTTACAATCGTATATAAATATGTAACTCTTCAATCATGACAGCTCCTTTAACAGATCTTACGAAGAAGAGCGTAGATTTATTATGGTCTGAAAAGCACCAATAGGCGTTCGATATCTTAACTCTCTTACGCCGACTGGACGTATTTTACGTCGACATTTTTTGTCCCCCGTGTGCCGAGTGGACGTATTTTACGTCGACTTACAAAAGTTTTTTTTTAAAATTCGCGGAAAAATACTTATAGGCCTACCAGCCTAAAAATTTGAATCACGCGCCTTGGGAATGCTGGGAGTTCACAGATCAAGGTGTTGTTTGTTTACAATCGTTACGCAGGCGCGTAGCGCGAATTTCTTCTTGCCGCACTAAAAAGTATCTGTGACACATGTCGGAAATTATTTCGTCACTTTGACATAATTTTTGTACCGTTGTAAATTAGCCGTTACATGAAGTATTATATATGGAAAATGTGCGCATTTTTATGTAGAATACAACAATAAATACTCATGAGTTGTAGCTTTTATCAGTTTTGAGATATTATCCTATAAATAACGATAATTGCCAAATTTCAACCTTCGGTCAACTTTGACTCTACCGAAATGGTCGACGCAATTGTAAGCTAAACTCTTATATTTTAGTAATATTCAATCATTTACCTAATTTTGCAACTAATTGGAAGTCTCTAGGGACAATATTTCGATTTTATGGTGAATTTATGAAAAAACTTTTCCCTTACGTCCCGCGCGGTAACCACTTCCGAAAAAAATCATACATGCGATTGTGGTAATGTTTGCACCATTTTAAAATTAGCCGTTATATAAAGTTTTATATATGGAAATGTGCGCAATTTCCTGCACAATACAACCAAAAACAACCCATGGTTGTAGCTTTTATCAGTTTGAGATATTTCATATAAATAACGATAATTGCCAAAATTTCAACCTTCGGTCAACTTTGACTCTACCGAAATGGTCGAAAAACGCAATTGTAAGAACTAAAACGCTATATTATAGTAATATTCAAGCATTTACCTTCATTTTGCAACAAATTGGAAGTCTCTTGCACAATATTTCGATTTATGGTGAATTTATGAAAAAAATAAAATTTCTTTACGTCCGCGCGGTAACTCTTCCGAAAAAATCATACGTGCGATTGTGGTAATGTGCACCATTTTAAATTAGCCGTTACAGAAAGTTGTATATATGAAAATGTGCGCAATTTCATTTAGAATACAACAAAAATAATTGAAGGTTGTAGCTTTTCTCATTTTCGAAATATTTGCATATAAATCACGATAAATAGAAAAAAACCACGTTATGGTCAACTTTGACTCTACCGAAATGGTCGAAAAACGCAATTGTAAGCTAAAACTCTTTACAGTCTAGTAATATTCAGTCATTTATCTTCATCTTGAAACAAATTCGAAGTCTCTAGCAAAATATTAGATTTATGGTGAATTAAAAAAATCTCCTTCCTCTGCGCGCGGAGTTCTCCGCCACAAATCTCCGAAATGCGTACGTACCATTCTCGGAATATTTGCTCAGTTTCATATTAGGCATTTCATAGAGTTTTATATATGAAAATGTGCGCAAATTCATGTAGAATGAACTGAAAAATATTTGAAGGTTGTAGCTTTTCTTATTTCCGAAATAATTGCATATAAAGATATATATATAAAAAAAATTCGACATTTGGTCAAACTTTAACTCGTCAGATATGGTCGAAAACTGCAATTGTAAGCTAATACTCTTACAGTATAGTAATATTCAATCATTTGTCTTCATTGAAAGAATTGGAAGTCTCTAGGACAATATTTAGATTTATGGTGAATTTTTGAAAAAAAATATTTGTTTACGTTCACGCGTTTACGAATTCATGCATTATTTTGTGATAATATTTTCTCTGTGTTGCTTTTATCGTTTTACAATGTGTTATATACCAAAATGATCGAAATTTAGTGTACATTACAACGAAAAAAAAGTAACTGGTTACCTTTAACCGTTTTGCGCACAGCGCGATTTGAATACAATTATATATGAAATTTCGTTTAGGCACTATCATATATCGCATTATTTATATATGAAATAAATGATTTTTAACATTTTTTTCATTTCTGATGGTTGCATTCTAAACTTCAGCCAACGACAAAAGAGGGAGCCAAAAATGAACTCTTAATCTTGAAAACTAAGCGCGCTGTGATTTTTTGAAAAAAATATTTTTTCCGCTTCCGTGCTCACTCTGAACACCTCCGGCACACGGGAGACAATTTTTTTTTTTACCGCTTCGGCGTAAGAGAGTTAAAAGCGGAATAATGCAGCTCACCAAACTTAAAAATCCCTGATTTAAGCCTCTTACGCCGACTGGACGTATTATACGTAGACATATTTTGCCTCCCGTGTGCCGACTGGACGTATTTTACGTCGACTTACAAAAGTTTTTTTTTAAATTTCCGGAAAAATACTTATATGCCTACCAGCCTAAAACTTTTGAATCACGCGCCTTGGGGGATGATGGGAGTTCACGGATCAAGGTGTTGTTTTGTTTACAATCGTTACGCAGGCGCGGAAGCGCGAATTTCTTTCTTGCCGCACTAAAAAGTATCTGTGACACATCTCGGAAATTATTTCGTCACTTTGACATAATTTTTGTACCATTGTAAATTAGTCGTTACATGAAGTATTACATATGAAAATGTGTGCATTATTATGTAGAATACAACAATAAAATACTCATGATTGTAGCTTTTATCAGTTTTGAGATATTTTCCTATAAATAACGATAATTGCCAAAATTTCAACCTTCGGTCAACTTTGACTCTACCGAAATGGTCGAAAAACGCAATTGTAAGTTAAAACACTTATATTTTAGTAATATTCAATCATTTACCTTAATTTTGCAACTAATTGGAAGTCTCTAGCACAATATTTCGATTTATGGTGAATTTATGAAAAAACTTTTTCTTTACGTCCGCGTGGTAACTCTTCCGAAAAAAATCATACATGCGATTGTGGTAATGTTTGCACCATTTTAAAATTAGCCGTTATATAAAGTTTTTTATATGGAAGTGTGCGCAATTTGTCATGCACCAATACAACTACAAAAACAACCCATGGTTGTAGCTTTTATCGGTTTTGAGATATTTTCATATAAATAACGATAATTGCCAAAATTTCAACCTTCGGTCAACTTGATCTACCGAATGGTCGAAAAACGCAATTGTAAGCTAAAACGCTAATATTCTAGTAATATTCAAGCATTCACCTTCATTTTGCAACAAATTGGAAGTCTCTAGCACAATATTTCGATTTATGGTGAATTTATGAAAAAAATAAAATTTTCTTTACGTCCGCGCGGTAACTCTTCCGAAAAAATCATACGTGCGATTGTGGTAATGTTTG
The DNA here is from genome assembly GCF_015104395.2 of Macrobrachium nipponense. NCBI lineage: Eukaryota > Metazoa > Arthropoda > Malacostraca > Decapoda > Palaemonidae > Macrobrachium > Macrobrachium nipponense. The sequence goes on from NC_087204.1 coordinate 87,094,833, forward strand.
CACCATTTTAAATTAGCCGTTACAGAAAGTTGTATATATGAAAATGTGCGCAATTTCATGTAGAATACAACAAAAAATAATTGAAGGTTAGAGCTTTTTTCATTTTCGAAATATTTGCATATAAATCACGATAAATAGAAAAAAAAACCACGTTCAGTCAACTTTGACTCTACTGAAATGGTCGAAAAACGCAATTGTAAGCTAAAACTCTTACAGTCTAGTAATATTCAGTGATTTATTTTCATCATGAAACAAATTCGAAGTCTCTAGCAAAATATTTAGATTTATAGTGAATTAAAAAAAAAATCCTTCCCTCCGCGCGCGGATTCTTCGCCACAAGTCTCCGAAATGCGTACGTCCCATTCTCGAAATATTTGCTCCGTTTCATATTAGGCATTTCATAGAGTTTTATATATTAAAATATGCGAAATTTCATGTAGAATAAAACGAAAAATATTTGATGGTTGTAGTTTTTCTTATTTCCGAAATAATTGCATATAAAAAAAAAATATTAAAAAAGTAACTTGTTACATATAACCGTTTTGTGCACAGTGCGATTTGAATACAATTATATAGGAAATTTCGTTTTTGCTCTTTCATATATTGCATTATTTATATATGATAATGATAATTTTTTTCATTTCTGATGGTTGCATACTAAACTACAGCCAATGACAAAAAAGGAGCCAAAAATGAACTCTTAATCTTGAAAACTAAGCGCGCTGTGATTTTTTGAAAAAAATATTTTTTCCGCTTCCGCGCTCACTCTGAAACACCTCCGGCACACGGGAGAAATTTTTTTTTTTACAGTTTCGGCGTAAGAGGGTTAAATAAGGATTTTTTTTTTTATTGCAACAGACGCCTCAGACCAAGGGGTAAGAGGGGTACTACTTCAGTAATATGATAAACAGTTCTTTCCTATAGCTTTTTATTCACGTAAACTAAAGCCCTCTGAAAGTAAATCTGCAGTAATAGGCAAGGAAGGGCTAGGTATCGTTAATTCACTAGTATATTTCAAGTTCATAATCTATGGCTAGCCTGTTAAAATCCTTACTGACCATGAGTCACTTACCGAGTTTTTCAAAGGCCTTAATCACGGTCCCAAAAGAACTCAGTGGCAAATGATCATTCAGGTCTTTGGAGCCAAGTTAAGATATCTAACTGGGAAGCAATTATCATAGCTGACGCATTATCCCGCAATCCCGCACCATACTGCAAAGAACCATTAATTGGACTAAAAGATATAGAGATATCCGTGCCTATTGTTAAAACCGTATCTAAACAAGAAAATTCCTTAACCCAAGAGATTGCAAGCATTGAATATCTGGGTCTTAGTGGATCAAGGTGTTGTTTTGTTTACAATCGTTACGCAGGCGCGCAAGCGCGAATTTCTTTCTTTCCGCACTAAAAAGTATTTGTGACACATCTCGGAAATTATTTTGTCACTTTGACATAATTTTTGTACCATTGTAAATTAGCCGTTACATGAAGTATTATATATGAAAATGTGCGCATTGTTATGTAGAATACAACAATAAAATATTCATGATTGTAGCTTTTATCAGTTTTGAGATATTTTCCTATAAATAACGATAATTGCCAATATTTCAACCTTCGGTCAACTTTGACTCTACCGAAATGGTCGAAAAACGCAATTGTAAGCTAAAACTCTTATATTTTAGTAATATTCAACAATCATTTACCTTAATTTTGCAACTAATTGGAAGTCTCTAGCACAATATTTCGATTTATGGTGAATTTATGAAAAAACTTTTTCCTTACGTCCGCGCGGTAACTCTTCCAAAAAAAATCATACATGCGATTGTGGTAATGTTTGCACCATTTTAAAATTAGCCGTTATATAAAGTTTTATATATGGAAATGTGCGCAATTTCATGCACAATACAACTAAAACCAACCCATTGTTGTAGCTTTTATCGGTTTTGAGATATTTTCATATAAATAACGATAATTGCCAAAATTTCAACCTTTGGTCAACTTTGACTCTACCGAAATGGTCGAAAAACGCAATTGTAAGCTAAAACGCTAATATTCTAGTAATATTCAAGCATTCACCTTCATTTTGCAACAAATTGGAAGTCTCTAGCACAATATTTCGATTTATGGTGAATTTATGAAAAAACTTTTTCCTTACGTCCGCGCGGTAACTCTTCCGAAAAAATCATACGTGCGATTGTGGTAATGTTTGCACCATTTTAAATTAGCTGTTATATAAAGTTTTATATATGAAAATGTGCGCAATTTCATTTAGAATACAACAAAAAATAATTGAAGGTTAGAGCTTTTTTCATTTTCGAAATATTTGCATATAAATCACGATAAATAGAAAAAAAACCACGTTCGGTCAACTTTGACTCTACCGAAATGGACGAAAACGCAATTGTAAGCTAAAACTCTTACAGTCTAGTAATATTCAGTCATTTATCTTCATCATGAAACAAATTCGAAGTCTCTAGCAAAATATTTAGATTTATGGTGAATTTAAAAAAAAATCCTTCCCTCCGTGCGCGGATTCTTCGCCACAAATCTCCGAAATGCGTACATCCCATTCTCGGAATATTTGCTCCGTTTCATATTAGGCATTTCATAGAGTTTTATATATTAAAATGTGCGCAATTTCATGTAGAATAAAACGAAAAATATTTGAAGGTTGTAGCTTTTCTTATTTCCGAAATAATTGCATATAAAAAAAATATATATAAAAAAATTCGACATTCGGTCAAATTTAACTCTTCAGATATGGTCGAAAACTGCAATTGTAAGCTAATACTCTTACAGTATAGTAATATTCAATCATTTGTCTTCATTTTGAAAGAAATTGGAAGTCTCTAGGACAATATTTAGATTTATGGTGAATTTTTGAAAAAAATATTTGTTTATGTCTGCGCGTTACGAATTCATGCATTATTTTGTGATAACATTTTCTCTGTGTTGATTTTATCATTTTACAATGTGTTATATACCAAAATGATCGAAATTTAGTGTACATTACAAAGAAAAAAAAGTAACTTGTTACCTATAACCGTTTTGGGCACAGTGCGATTTGAATACAATTATATAGTAAATTTCGTTTTTGTGCTATCATATATCGCATTATTTATATATGATAATGATAATTTTTTTCATTTCTGATGGTTGCATACTAAACTACAGCCAATGACAAAAAAGGAGCTAAAAATGAACTCTTAATCTTGAAAACTAAGCGCGCTGTGATTTTTTGAAAAAAATATTTTTTCCGCTTCCGTGCTCACTCTGAAACGCCTCCGGCACACGGGAGACAATTTTTTTTTTTTACAGTTTCAGCGTAAGAGGGTTAAATAAGGATTTTTTTTTATTGCAACAGACACCTCAGACCAAGGGGTAAGAGGGGTACTACTTCAGTAATATGATAAACAGTTCTTTCCTATAGCTTTTTATTCGCGTAAACTAAAGCCCTCTGAAAGTAAATCTGCAGTAATAGGCAAGGAAGGGCTAGGTATCGTTAATTCACTAGTACATTTCAAGTTCATAATCTACGGCTATCCTGTTAAAATCCTTACTGACCATGAGTTCACTTACCGAGTTTTTCAAAGGCTTAATCACGGTCCCCAAAAGAACTCGGTGGCAAATGATCATTCAGGTCTTTGGAGCCAAGTTAAGATATCTAACTGGGAAGCAATTATCATAGCTGACGCATTATCCCGCAATCCCGCACCATACTGCAAAGAACCATTAATTGGACTAAAAGATATAGAAATATCTGTGCCTATTGTTAAAACCGTATCTAAACAAGAAAATTCCTTAACCCAAGAGATCGCGAGCATTGAATATCTGGGTCTTAGCGCAGAACTGTTACAAACTGAACAAAGCAAGAGTCAACAGCAATAAGCAAAACAATAAACACTTCGAACGGAAACAGGGTCAGCAGCAATAAGCAAAACAATAAACACTTCGAACGGAAACACGGTCAGCGGCTAAGCAAAACAATAAACACTTCGAGCAGAAACCCTAAAGCAAAAGTATATTTAAAGTATGTGTATCAGAATTATGTAATCAAATGTAATATTATATGTAGGTCCGTGATGAAGAAAACCCGAAGAACACAGCAGATGACTAACGACCAGGTAGTAGTAATAATCTCTTTCATACCAATCGTCCTAAACTGGTTGCATTCCGTCATCCAGTGTTCCCTATTATGTCACAGAAAGCCAAATCACTGTTTTACTGGCCTACAATGCTTACAGATATAAAAAGCACATAACTGATTGAAACACGTGTCATGAAAACACGGGACACACTAAGACACCTGTCAGTTTAAGGGCCTATCCTGTGCCAAATCAATCCTTGAAAGAATATACGTAGAATTATTAACAGACTTACGAGTCTGACAGAGGAAGTAAACACTTCCTAGTGTTAATAGTTCCTTGACACGTTATATAGAATTAATAGCACTAAAAACAAACACCGCAATTGAGTGCGCTAGGAATATTTATGAGTGCTAAATCAGTAAACATGGAATTCAACACATAATAATAATCTGACTCGGGTGGTGTAAATCAATAATAATCTCCTTAACTCGTTGTGTGTATTCCTTTCCATTAAGAAAACCAATACTATATTTTATCACCCAGAGTCAATCGGTTTGGTAGAATAACGGATAAATAAAAAAGTGTCAATGTCTTACGAGTTACATTCGAGATATTGGATCCGAACTGGATTATAGCGGTTCTCGCGGTTTAAATACCTTTTATCATTCATATCTTGTATCTGTAGAATTGATACAGCAAGTAGCCTTATATGGTACGCTGCTAGAACACTTTTCCACATATTCAAGCCAACCATTAGTTTATCAAATATATATATATATATATATATATATATATATATATATATATAAAATTATATAAATAAATAAATATAAAAAAATAAAATAAATATGGATACAAGTGGAGTCGATATAATACACTCCGTAAGAAGTCGGAAGGGTTACAAATTATAACAAAAAAGAAATCATGATAAAATCAATAAGCAAAACGTAACCATATGTTAATTAAATATCCAAATATATATGCGTAGAGATTTGAACTCTAACTTAACGCTTTAGTAATGACAAATAAGCTAAAAGTTCAAACACATATCAAAACCTACTGACATATTGTCTGTCCCGGTGATTTATATTCGTAGTCAATGAAAAAAATAAAATAAATAAAATAAAATAAAATAGATTTTAAAGTCAGGAAGTCTAGAAGTGAAAATGTATATCTATGCAAATAATCTTATTCAGGGCAAATAGTATATATAAAATTTGTATGGAAACCCTTTTCATTAGTTTGAATAAGGAATATCTAATTTAACATAATTACATTTATTTGCAATCATTCAGATTTCCGACATGAAACTAATATATTGTCCAATTTTGGTACTGCTTTTTTCAGACATTCTTCTCGTGTGGGTCGAGTATTAAAACAAAAAATACCCAATTTATACTAAGTCGTATTTATTACAGCAAGTAACGTAACTCTTAGCTGGCTGAGAGCAATCTCCTGCCAGGACGACGTCATCAGTTGTGAAGGTGCATGACGCGTTGCCGGATCAGCATTGTTCCTTTTAACCTCAATAAAACGCTTGAAAAGCAGGTTGCTGGAGAGAGGAATGCTTAGCCCGAACTTCTCATTGGCAAGGCATACGTTAGGTACAAGTGTCTATCCGTATGCGCAATGCAACTTTAGTTAAGGACTTGCAATCATTTTAAAATTAATGAACAAAATAAGCAAATAGAATTTCTATAACATCAAAATGAATTAATTTTTTCTGAACCTCATAGACAATTAGTCAATAATTCAGCTTAGACATTGGTAAACGGACATTTAGAAGTATCAAGTCATGGATATGAAATATTTACTTGCAACATTAGTCTATTACAATTCAAGTAAATGACATTCCTAGGAAAATGTCACATTTTCTTGGAAAACCCAAAGTTTATATAGAAATTAGTTACATAGTAGGTTCTTTCGTTGCATCTCTAGCCTATTAATAAAGTTTTAAAAATTAACCTCAGAGGATGCGCGCAAGAAATTTGAATATGAAACCTTTGTTAGGGGCACATAGGATCGGATTGTATCACAGCTTAATTTCAGTTAGCATAGAGAAATACAGAATCATGATTAATATTCTCTTTGACTCTTATGTTGCCTGGCAATCTTACAAATAGCTCAGTTTTCCACTTCTTTGTCTAGTAACTTACTACCAGTAATATCGAATTTTCTTTGGGATTCTTATTGATATCTGTTTATTTTTATAATTATGGATATTTTTGCAGTCATCATAGACCTGGATAGGTTCACTCCTTGTTAATGCCATGGATAAAAAAGTTTGTACAGCTGAATCTTTTGAATTCCATAAAATATCAGTGAATTCATGTGGGTTAAGTCTGGTCTTAATTGCTCTCTCCCTCCCGTATTAGGTGTTCTGAATTTACTTTGCCCTTGTGACAAGTATAATTTCACTTGCAGGCTGATTAATGGAACCTAGTTACAGTATCCTGCAGTACGAGAGTTTCACATCTCAACTTCAAAAAATCGTTCGTCGCTGCGGACGATGGCAGTCGAGTAACAACCACCTACAATGTGAAAGGAATAAGCACCATCATGGACTTCTTCGACCGACACCGTATCCCGTCGTTAATCTCGTGTTAATGCGGAACGCTCCGGCGGCTGTCGGAAATAGACTACAAAAGGGACATACTTCCGACAATTACGACCAAAAGGATATTCAACTCTACGTTGCTGGCGAAGGACTCGTGCTGGGGGTGATTTTATTCATCGCGAACGTATTCGTGTGGCTTAGGATGCAGAGAACAAGTATGAGCGCAAAATAGAACGTTGGACCCCGCCCAGGCAAATTTTCCCTTGTTTTAACCATTTGGAATTGGCCATTTCATTTGGCTATAGGTG
>NC_087204.1:87114285-87126785 GCF_015104395.2 Macrobrachium nipponense
TTTCATTTTCTAATATGGATCAAGTTGATGATAATTCCCCATGCCCTACCATGTCACGCAGAATTTGTCCTGGCGTGGATGGGTGCCGCTGTGGGGCATTCAGATCATATGTTGAGGTAGATCCTCACGAGTTGTGTTCTCGTTGCTGAGGGCGTGATTGCTCTAGGTCAAATACATGTTTGGTTTGTGATGATTGGTCCGAGGCGCAGTGGGTGCTGTACGAGGGGAGGAGGAAGAGAAGACCTGCCAGGGAGTCGTCGGGAAGTTCTCCTGCGACCCCCTTGGTTACGGATACTTCTTCTTCCTTCCTTCCTCCCGCTCAGCTCCCATGGTTGTTGCCTTCCCCCGCGGGGGGGTTTCAGAGACCTTCTCCTCTCTCGATCAGGCGAGTGTGGAGGTGGGCGCCCGTTACCCGGATGTACAGTTGTTTACAGGGTCTTCCGTGCGTTCGGGGTGGGGCACTCCCCCCCCCCCGTGCGTGAGGAAACCCTCTAATCAACCCGACTCTTGTTCCTTCAGGTAGGACGTCCGTCGGTGATGATCTTGGACAGGTGTGGGCTGCGCTGGGACTGCAGGGCGTGCCGAGCATCCAGGGGCTGCTGCAGTGTCTAGCGGGGTCTGGGGTGGTAACCCATGGAGCGGTCACCACCACGACCACCACCATCTCCACACCTGCCTATGCCGCTCCCCCTCACCTGGTCTACACGCAACACGCTGTGTCGGTGACGCCGTCTGCTGCCATCCAAGGGCCGGTCGCTGCCGTACCGAGAGGGGGGATGCCGCCACCGCCTGGACTCTTCGCGTTGCCTGCCCCAGACTTCCGCTGTGTCAAGAGCTCGCCCCTGGACCGTCCACCAGTTCCTAGGTTCCCGCTGGCTACCGAGACCGAGAGGACGATGGCTGCACCTGCTGCTCCTGTTGATGTTGGTTTGGCTGTCCCTGATGTCGGTGCTGCTGCTGATGTTCCGGCCGCCCCTGCTGTTGCTGAGATGATGGTTGCTCCTGCTGTGTCTGCTGCTCCTCCTGTTCCTGCCGTTCCTGTCCCTGTCCATGCTGCTGCCCACGGTGTGTCTTCTCCAGTCCCAGGTCCTTCCGGACAGGTGCAGTCGGGCCGTGTTGCTTCGGCAATAGCCCCGGCTCCGGCCTGGATGGAGGACCTGACGACTGTCCTGAAGGAGCTGAGGAATAAGAGGAAGAAGAGGATGAAGGTGTCATCTTCATCTTCGTCGTCTGCTGCTGCCTCTTCACCTTCGACTTCTAAGGCTCGCAAGCCGAAGAAGAAGAAGGCTGCCTCTCCCCCCCCCCCTAAGAAGTCTCCTTCGGGAGGTTCTAAGGGCCCGTCTCGCCTCGGCGAGACGGGGGGTCCTTCTGCTGGTCCTCCTGCTCCTTTGGGAGCGGGGCCCACCTCCCCATCCGCAAGGAAGGGGAAAGCGGGGACCAGAGGAGTGCCGGTTTCGACCGGCCCCTTCTCACCTGGCGTTAGCGGTTCTGCCGCTAAGTCAGGATCCGGCTCGGCCTCTCGTTCACGAGAGATCCCGAGTGTACGCTCTCCCCCCGGGAGACCGTACAGCCAAAGTTTTGATGCCAGAGTTCGCTCGGCGCCAAGACAGCGGCATGGGGCAGAAGGCTGGTGAGAGCCGCTCAGGTAGCTCCCGCCAGACCAGCAGCCGCTCTCGTAGCGACCTGCAGGTACCTAGGGTGGACGTTACGGTCGCTGACCGGCCACGGGCTGAGGCAGGGAAGAGGTCCCCCCGGCCGCTAGCACCAGCCAGCAGCTCGACGCGCCGCGAGCCCACGCACCGGCCCAGCCGCGACAGCGAGCGATGCCGAGCTCCTGACCGACGCTTCCACAAGGACCGGTCGGGTAGGGAGAGCGGCAGCAGCTCGTCTGACGCGCAGGACCGGCGTCGCTGTGCTCAGTCCAGCCGCTCATCCCAGGCGAACGGCGCGACCAGGCCTGCAGCTCGGTCCCCACCATGGGTTGGGGATCGCCTGCAGCCCTCCAAGCCTACCGGTCCGGCCGGTGAGCGTGGAGGAAGCGTCAGGTCTTCCTCTCCAGTGCCTTCAACCTCCTCGGGTTATAGCGGGAGAGGCGAGACACCTAGGAGCGATCACGAGGAGAGCGCTTCTCATGATCCTGTCACGTTGCCGTACACGCCTGGCTCGGTCCTAGGATCGACCAGGACGTACGCTCAGGTGGCAGGAGGAGACCGAGAGGGGTCTGTTGCTGTTCCCCCTTCTGAAGGGGGAGGGTCCCGGGAGTCGGCCTTGTTGGAGGGACTGGATGGTCCTACTCCTCGAGACGCCGTTACACCCGAGATCCAGAGGAATTTTGCCGAGGTTATTGCACTGATTCGTCAGCACAACGATCTCGGGGAGGGATCACCGCTACCACCTTCCGAGCCCACGTCCCGGCTCGAGTCGTTCTGGGGCCCGAAGAGGGAACCCAGACAGACGGTGGGTCTGCCTCGATCCCAGCTCGCCGATTCAGTGCTCGACCAGGTAGAGTCTCTCATTTCCGGACGGGAGAACTCGCTCAAGTTGGGCCGGTCGGCGAAGCTGTTTCCTCCTCCTTCTCTGCAGCGACAGCGGCGTTTTTACGTGCCTTCTGAGGACCCGATGCCGCCTAAACAGGTTAACCCGGGTTAGTTAGGCTAACACCGGGTGTGTCTCTGCAGCAGCTCCTGTCTGAGAACTTATGGTTCTCACAGCAAGAGGCACATGACCTGGAATCTACCACGATGGCAGCATTCCAGGCAGTCTCCTGGCTCAACCTGTGGTCCCTCACAGTGTCGAAAGTCGCGGCCAACTTCGGGGGCTCTGCCCTTGAGGAGGACCCGTCTTTCAGGAGGCTCTGCCAGTCTGGAGGTAGGGCTATCTCCTACCTAGCCCACCAGACAGCTAACCTGTGGGACAACCTGGTTCTTCGGCGTCGGGACGCAGTCCTGACACGAGTATCCAGGGGGGCTGGGCGTGAAGCGGCACTCGGGCTGCGAAACGGACCGGTTCGGAGTTCCTCCTCTCTCTTCCCAGACGAGATGGTGGACGCTGCGGTAGAGAGACGGCGCACTGATTACAGTGACCGTCTTCTCCACCAGGCGGTTTCGAAGGCGACTGGGCAGCCTCGAACCTCGATCAAACCCAAGAGTTTGGCTAGCGCTTCCTCGAGGGCTAAGACATCTGCCACGTCTAAACCCCGGGGAAATGGGAACTCTGTCCATCTTCTTCTGCGGAAGGGGGGCTCTAACCAGCCCTCCTCCCAGCCACCCTCCTCCCGCGAGGGAAACGGACTGGGAAGAAGTCGAAGAAAGGAGGGAAACGCTAGGGATGGCGTTCCCCCTCATCTGCTGCCGAAAGTTGGGGGGTGCCTGGCGAGCCATTGGGCAACTTGGCAGCGCTATGGCGCCGAGACCTGGGTAGTAGACGTCCTACGGGAGGGATATCTACTTCCCTTTGAATCTCGGCCCCCCCCTCACTTCTCACCCGGTCCAACCCCTGACGTATGTCAAAGGTTCTGCAAAGGACATCGCACTGCGACAGGAGATCAAGTCCATGCTGAGCAAAGGAGCTGTGGAAATCGTCAGGGACCAATCACCGGGCTTCTACAGCCGCCTTTTCCTAGTGGAGAAGTCTTCGGGGGGCTGGCGCCCGGTGATAGATCTCTCTCCCCTGAACCGTTTCGTTCGCCAGACTCAGTTCAAGATGGAAACGACACGTTCCGTGCTCGATTCCATCAGGGGGAACGATTTCATGCTTTCGGTGGACTTGAAGGATGCGTATTTTCAGATACCCATCCATCAGTCCTCCAGGAAGTACCTCCGCTTCATCCTCGACGGGACGGTGTACCAGTTCAGGGCACTTTGTTTCGGTCTGTCAGCCGGCCCACAGGTGTTCACGCGAGTGTTCACTCTGGTGTCTGCTTGGGCCCACTCGCACGGGATACGTCTTCTGAGGCATCTCGACGATTGGCTGTTCCTGGCGAGCTCCTGCTCACAGTTGCTACAGGACAGGGATCGACTGCTCAGGTTTTGCCACGATCTGGGGATCGTGGTAAACTTCGAGAAGTCCGATCTCGAACCCAAGCAGAGGATGAAGTACCTGGGAATGCTGATCGATACGGTAGCAGAGCAACTCTTCCCCGCAGACTTGCGGATCAGCAGATTCAGGGAGGCAGCCATCCGGTTTCTGTCTCGACAGAAGCAACCGGCTCAGCAATGGCAAGTCGTGATTGGACACCTGTCGTCAGTCGAGAAGTTAGTCCCTCACGGGTGTCTTCACCTGCGGTCTCTTCAGTGGAGACTAAAGGAGAGTTGGTCACAGGCTTAGGACCCACCGCACTTCCCCGTGGCTCTCACGGAGGAGGTGAGACGGGACCTCGCTTGGTGGCTGGACGACAGGAACCTCTTAAAGGGAGTGCCTCTCAGCACTCCCCCCCCCCCCCCCCCCCCCCCCCCCCCCCCCCCCCCCCCCCCCCCCCCCCCCCCCCCCCCCGGAGATGTTGCTGTTTTCAGACACATCCACCGAGGGTTGGGCCGCACACCTGGATGAGTTGTTGGCTTCAGGTGTGTGGGACAATTGCGACAAGCACCTTCACATCAATGTCTTGGAACTCAAGGCGGCGTTCCTCGCTCTCCAAGAATTCCAGGACCGCTTCATGGGTGGTGTTGATGTGCGACAACACCACAGTAGTGGCATATGTCAACAAACAGGGGGGACTCATGTCTCTCCCGTTGCACCAGTTGACAATGCAGGTGCACGAGTGGGCCATCGCTCACTCAATAGAGCTGTCAGCATGCTACATCCCAAGCAAGAGGAATGTAGTAGCGGACAAGCTCAGCCGTCGGGATCAGGTGATAGGGACCGAATGGTCGCTACACCCAGACGTGGTGGAAAGGCTCTTCATCCTGTGGGGGCGTCCAGTGGTCGATCTGTTCGCCACCCGGCACAACAGAAAATTCCAGGTTTTCTTCTCAGCCGTGCCGGACCCATGGGCAGCTGCATAGGACGCACTTCAGCAGTCCTGGAACAACCTCTTCGCCTACCCCTTTCCTCCATTCTGCCTGATTCGCAAGGTGATCAGCCGAGTGCTGGCCACCCCGAACCTCAGGATGATCCTGGTGGCCCCCAGATGGCCGCAGGCTGTCTGGTATCCGGATCTGCTGGCTCTTCTCGCAAAGGCACCAAGAGAGATTCCCCCCTGGCACAACCTTCTTGCCCAACCACACATCGAACGGTACCACCAGGCAGTCCAGTCCCTTCAACTTCACGGCTGGCTGTTATCCACCATCTCTTGCGAAAGAGAGGCTTTTCTCGCAGCGCAGCAACAGAGATGGCTGGACACGTCAGGCAGTCCTCTGCAGCTGTGTACCAGGGGAAGTGGGCTGTCTTCTGTGGTTGGTGTAGTAGACGGGGTCTCTCTCCTCTCAGAGCCACTATTCAGCAGATAGCGGATTTCCTGGTCTTTCTTCGCCGAGTGAAGCTCCTCTCAGTCCCCACAGTCAAAGGATACAGATCCGCCCTGGCTCTGGTCCTGAAACTGAGGGGGTTGGACATCTCGGACTCGTTCGAGATCTCCTTGCTTATGAGGAGCTTCGAAAGGTCTTGCCCACCCAGGGAACTCAGGCCCCCTGCGTGGGACGTGACTCTCGTCCTTAGGAGTTTGACTCAAAGGCCATTCGAGCCACTCCGAGAGTCGTCAGACAGGGATCTGACCCTCAAGACCCTCTTCTTGCTGGCCCTGGCATCGGCAAAGAGAGTAGGAGAACTCCATGGTCTGTCTTATGATGTTAAACATTCCAGAGGATGGGGATTTGTGACGCTCCATTTCGTCCCAACTTCGTAGCTAAGACACAGAATCCGTCGGTCCCTGATGACCGATTCGAGTCTTTCACAATCCCTTCCTTATTGGATTTCACTGACAACGATACGGATGAGATGCTGCTTTGTCCTGTGAGGGCGCTACGGCGCTATCTGAAGAGAACTCGACACTTCAGGCCTGAGTGTCGACAACTCTTCGTTAGCACTGGGGTTACCAAGAAAGAAGTATCCAAGAACACGCTTTCTTTCTGGCTACGTGAAGTGATCAGGAGGGTGTACGAGACTGATGGTAATGACGACACCCGTCCCCCTCGTCCGAGAGCTCACGAAGTCAGAGGCATTGCCCCGTCAATGGCGTTCCGCAAGAACTTCTCTGTGGCGCAGGTCCTGAAGGCAGGGGTCTGGTCCAACCAGACCACCTTTACCTCCTTCTACCTTCGGGATATTGCCCACAAGTCCTTGGATACCTTTTCCTTGGGACCTGTGGTGGCTGCTCAACACGTTGTGTAAGCTTACCCAGCACCCTAGCAGGCAGAACAGCATCGATTCCTTGGTGCGATTGAATTAATGAATGAGGTGAATGAGAGTGTGACTGGCTTCTCTTTCCCCATCTTTCTTTCCCTCTACCTGTGGGCAGAGGGTCTCGGTCGTCACCATGCTGGAAGAGACCTTACAGACCTTACAGTTCGTTCGGGTTGCCCCAGGTCCCTCAGTGTGAGGCACTTCTAATGTCTACCAGAGAGTTGCTAGTACATCTTCCGGTATATTTTGCATCTTCCAATCTTGGATGGTCTGGGATGCAGTTTAGATATTTGTCGAGCTTATTCTTAAACACATCTACGCTCACTCCTGATATATTCCTCAGATGAGCTGGCAACGCATTGAATAGACGCTGCATTATCGATGCTGGTGCGTAGTGGATTAATGTCCTGTGTGCTTTCCTTATTTTTCCTGGTATAGTTTTGGGCACTATTAATCTACCTCTGCTTGCTCTTTCTGAGGTAAGCTACCCGACAGAGCACCAGTCTATTCCTTTCATTAGGAATAGGTGTAAATATCCTCCACTTCCTCCTACAAGAAGGGGGGGGTGGAAGTGGATGCCAACAAGAGACAAACCCATAACTTTATATTGGCTCTTGCAACAGCGACAAAAGTTCTTGTTTGCTAGTACTAAGAGATACGCTTGCCTCTCTCTTAGTGCTTGGGTCCAGAGGTCTGACCATTGATCCTGCGGTACACACCCCGATCAATTGGGCAGAGGCTAGGATCCCTCCCTCTGCTGTTACAACCAGGGAGGATATCCAAGGTTGGACGAAGACCAGTCTGTTCTTTAAGACTCAGGTCCTCCCACCAATCAGTGAGTCTTCCTAGTGTAAAGGACCGATGGTTTGTATATCGTGTCGGAACAAATGGCAATTTGTCGAAAATTGCATTTTTCCTAACTATACAAACCTGAGGTCCTTTACACTAGGAAGATTGCTTAAGCGGCAGCTGGAACGGTCGTAAGCTTCGAACAAGGGGTAACGTAGTTAGCTGCTTGTCCACCAGTGCACACGCAACGCGACTGGGAGGTGAGGAATCACTTTTGCTTTAGGCCCAGGAAACACAGAGTGAGGGGTGGCATGAGGTGGGCCTATGTGTAAAGGACCTCAGGTTTGTATAGTTAGGAAAAATGCAATTTTCGAAAAATTGCCATTTTTCTGAACTCCAATAGAAAAACTTCGAAATTCTTAAGTAATTCTGAGTTTTTCTCAAAACTAACTCCTCTCTGTGACACCATTACTACGAACACGGGAGGTGGCCACGGCACGGGGCGTTCCTTATAATTCTGACGAAAGTTTACATGCATCCACTTCGTTCTATGCTTACCCATATCGATTACATAATTTAGATTTTCCCTCTTCTCTGAAACTGAAAAAAGACCTTCGAACTTAGATAAAGAGGGACCTTCTTTCTGGACCAGTGCTAAAACTTTATCTCGCACACAGAAACTTGTCTCTTTCGCTCTGAGATAATGTTTCCTTTTAGTTTTCCCTTGACTTGCACTATCGTTCTCATTCGCTTGTTGCCAAACACCTCTTAAATTGTTTTTATAACACTCTAGATTAGTTATGTAGTCTTCTCTACCCTCTTTAAGCATTAAATTACATTTCAACATTTCCAAAACCCCTTTAGCGGTGTGACCGAAAACCAGCTCAAAAGGAATAAATCCTGTAGTGTCATTTGGTGCCAACCTTAAAGCTAACAGAACAAATGGTAACTTTTCATCCCAGTCGTGTTTGAAGTCCTTACACAACTTCTGTAAACAACTCTTTAACGTTTGGTGAAACCGCTCCACAATGCCTTGTGATTCGGGGTGATAAGGTGTGGAAGTCACAAGTTTAATTCCTAACTCTTTCATTCTATCCTTGAAATATTTGGATACAAAATTACTACCATTATCACTGTATAGTACAAGGCAGACCAAAGTTAGAAAAATAATCTAATAATCGTTCAACTACGGTCCTTGAGTTACAGCTTCTTACGGGTATCGCCTCTGGATAGCAGGATAGTCTATCAATGATTGTCAACAGATATATAATCCCTCCCTTACTTCTAGGTAATAGTCTGACCATATCAATAACTACATTCTCAAAAGGCTTGCCTACTGAAGGAATATTACACAACGGAGCTCTGGGAATTACTTGATTCAGTTTCCCGGCAATTTGGCATTCATGACAGCTTAAAACATACCTCTTTATGTCACTCATTTTAGGCCAAAAGTACGCCCTACTAATACACCTGAAAGTTTGATTTACTCCTAATTGTCCTTGCTCATCACGTGCTAACTTCAAAACTAGCTCACGAAGCTTCCTAGGAACAACTAATTGTTCGGTGATTTCCCCTTTACTACCTGACTTAGGACGAACATAACAACACAAAACTTCATCCTTTAAACAAAAAGTTTCCTTACACACATCATCGAGATCATCATCCAGCTCACATTAAAAAATTCGGGTTAGTGCCTCATCCTCTCTCTGAAACTTGACTAGCTCATTCTTATTCAAAAGGTTAGTGCGTAATTCATCACCGTAACTATTACTTGATTCCACGACATTGACTACGTTACTCTCGACAGGTACACCTTCTGCTTTGCTATTACTGTCACCGATAGAGTTAGGTCTCTCAGCCACACTCCTACCAAGATCAACCTTGCCACCTCTATCACACTTGTTCGAATCCACGAACTCCTTCTCGTTCGAATCCACAAACTCACACTCGTTCGAATCCACGAACAAATTATGACTGTAGCCTATGTCTGTATCTAAACCTGCACTTGTACATCCTGTATTTCGTAGTACAGTTACCCTCCTGCTTACATACCCTTCACTAACTGGTAAATTACAGTGCTCTTCCTCTGTTCTGCAGATCTGCATGCTCTGAACACTACAGGTAGTTCAGATCTTTTTACCAGCTTATGCCTATCATCCTCAAATTACTGAGGCTGTTGGACTATGTTAAGGTACTCACATGCCATGGGAGCAGTAACCTTCCTCAATTCTTCAAATACTGTTGGACTGGCTGGCTTTTGCTTGAACTTACACAGTTCTTAGGTAAATGCTCTGGTTTGCCACATGCAAAATACGTACTTTTATATTGTCATCTGTTTCTGCTTAGCTATCTCAATCACTGGTCTATGGATACTGCCACTTGACTTCTTCATTGGCTTCTGATGTTCCTTCAGTCTAAGCCCACGAGCCTCCATGTACTTCTGCACAAGTTTCACCATCTGGCTGTGCGTTGGTAATCTTTCTAGGAGGGATAGTGCCAACTTTATTGAATACCCTGATGAGTATATCAGCTCAAAAAGTAAAATGATTTTCTGCATTCAGCCATTTCAATACATCTGTTGATATATCTCTGTAGCCTAGCTTCAAAGTGATGTGCAGATGCATCCTTTTCTTGCTTAATCTCTCGAATTTTTGGCTAAAACCCACCACTTTCAGCACATATCTCTTTGATAAAGTTTTCTTCAGGATATACTGCTCTGCAACATCAGAAAGCATACTTGAAAACCTTACGTAATTCTTACATGTTAGCAATGGATTTGCCTCATCTCTAGGCCTCCCTTTGCTCTCTGCACATTTCATATATCTTTCAATAAGTGTCCATGTTGTCATGTTTTTCATCAAAATTAGGCAACTTGGGTTTTATAGTAAATAGAGTGGTGCTAGTGCTGATTACCTGCCCTCTACATTATTAACTTCAGCCTTGAGTAATATTTTTGCAGTTCATGTTACTGGTGTCTTTCAGATTACTTTCTCCGTTATTTGGCTTGTCTGAGTTTCTCAACTTCATATTTTTCCCTCTGTGACTTTGCATGGGCGATGTTTTGCTGATCAGTTAGAAACCTCTTTAGTTTATATTCTTATAGCACCATCTCCCGGCCCTATCCAACATATTTTTTATCCTCCGTTGCCATTGTCACTTTGTTACCATTTTGGGTAACGAAAAAAAATTCCATCAAATCACTTCTGCCAAATTTTCTTAGGCGATTTCACAAAATTATATCGCAAAAATATATGTTCGTAGCCTATAATACAGTGCGTGGCAGGAAATGGCTCAGTGGGTATACAAAATGATATGATTAAAGCGCTAACTAAAATATAAAAAACAACATTTATTCGCAGTTCTCTTCACCATGTGCTTTCATCAACTGGACTGATCTGATGGCGGTTATGTGTATGCACGTCTTCTTTCCTGCTTGAAACTGCTGTTATCTTAGCTGACACTAAAGTTAATTCCTCTCCAAATGAAACTCCGGTCACTTCTTTCTATATAAAATTACAAAAAGGGATGACAGTTCCGTTGCAAAACATTGCACCAGTTGCCTAAATGTTTTGGACAATAGGTATATATATTTATATATATATATATATATATATATATATATATATATATATATATATATATATATTATATATATATATATATATATATATATATATATATATATATATGTGTGTGTGTGTGTGTGTGTGTGGTGTGTGTGTGTGTGTGTGTGTGTATGGAAGTATTCAGCAAGTGTATCTGGCAACTATTTGCCTAGCCGCGCCCACGCATGATGTTCTATGACAGTGATTACCAACATTTATACCTTCAAGGAACCCCTTAAACAATTTTTTTTCATATTCTAGGGAACCTTTATCAACAGGCTCTCTCTCTCTCTCTCGCTCTCTCTCTCTCTCTCTCTCTCTCTCTCTCTCTCTAATATATATATATATATATATATATATATATATATATATATATAAATATATATATATATATATATAAATTACTTCATATAAATCGAGCTGTGTAAATTCAGATCAGCGTCATTTGCAATGCATATTTATTTCAAGACTTCTTGCGGAACCCTTGATGATGGCATAAGGAACCCCTGGGTTCCACGGAACCCTGGTTGGGAATCAGTGCTCTGTGGTGACAGATTAAGTTTATGTTAATTTGTTACAGGTTGCCTGCCATAATATACTACATTAGCGAGTGACTTTTTGTTTTGTTTTAGAGTTAGCCTGTCGTGTGCAGGAAAAGGATCTTGCTCTAGGGCAACCTGTAACCAATTAACCATAGCACATCATGCACGGGCGCGGCCAGGCGAATAGTTGCCAGATACCACTTGCTGAATACTTCCACATATAGATACCTATTGTCCGAAACATTTAGGCAACTGGTGCAATATTTTGTAACGTAACTGAAAATACTAAGGTGGCCTCAGCCTTCACAAGAACATTCTAGCCTACTCCCCGTGATACCACTTGCCAGAAGCTTCAGAAATGTGACTGAGTCAGGGGGTCCGAAACTATCTTAAAAAAAAGTTTACATAAAATCTCTTAAGTGCATTGTTAACGTGCTTGTATACATTATAAATTAATAATTTTCACGGACACTATAATAATACATATTTCTACAACTAAATTTATATGCGAAATCAACACATACTTTATAAATAAATTTTTTACGTAATATAACAAATCCGTGATTTTGCCTTCTTTTGGATCTGTAACAGAATATGGTGCTAGGGGGAACTATACAAACGAAAATTACAATCTCTTAAATTAAACTTTGACAATTTTTCCATAATCAGTCAATAGAAGGGAATTTCCATATTCCCTACACTACTGTAAACCACAATATAAAAAACAATTCTTAAGGTTGGTGAAATCAGCATTTCATGAAAAGCAAACGCTTAAGGTTTGGTTTCAAAATTTTGAAATTTTGTTCATTTCATGGAATAATTATTTTCATCTCAAGACATTCCATCAATTTTGACAGGTGATTGGAGAGGCTAAAATTATAATAGTCGGTGAATATTAAAATAAAAAAGGCAATATTCAAAGCGAAGTTGGGCAAAGAGGCTGGGATATACTCCTGAAAGTTTGTCAAATATAACAAGTTTTTAATTCGGTGCATTTGTGGGCAAACAAGAAAGAATGAAAAGAAGAAATAATGACGATGAAGTTTTTATGGCCCTGTCAGGACAAAGAGAAGGAGTATTTTGAGAGAGAAGAACCGTAATGTCTGTCTAGAAAGTTTTGAAGAACTTGATTATCCTGATTAATTACTCTCAGAAGAATGTGTTTCATAATTACACCGGGAGAAAGAAGAAAGACCTGGCCTCATTATGAGTTCAAGATGGCGTT